>NW_006800968.1:0-35792 GCF_000485575.1 Poecilia formosa | reverse complement strand
GGGAAATCACAAGAATCTTCTGCGTGCAGATGTCCTCCGAGCGAACCGACGAGCTGCAGCTAGATGAGGGAGATCAACTTCGTTGTTTTGCTCACTTACCAGGCAAACTCCAATTAGCAGCTGAAGCTGATAACTATGTGTGTGACTGACTTCATGAGAAACAGTGACACGTGCAAAGAGATGGATGGATCTCAAGCTACACTGAGGTCACTCATTAGCATCAATTCGTCCTGGCACATTCCCCCACACCGGCAGTGGCGAAAAGAAAAAAAACAAAAAAGAAAAACATGTAAGTTGTTCAAAGTACAGTGAATAAAGCTACGGCAGGTTTCCGACAGCCAGGGCACACAGTTAGGTATGCAATTATTTACACCTTTGTCAGATTTAGGTTTAAATTCGTCTCCAAATTTTGTTTAGAATGGCCTAACCAAAGTCCTGACTTGAACTGAATAGAGGAAGTGTGGAGAAAGCTAAGGATTAGGGTGATGGCAAGGAGGGCTTCCGTCAAAAAAGACTTGAAGCTCATGTTCTGCATTCTACATGATGATGAACCAAAGATTTTAAATTATATATGACGCAATATATACAAACTGTATAGTGGATGTGCAGTTTGCCTTTAAGCCAAGATCTGTGCCTATGAAACAGAGTTTTATCTGCGTACCATTTGTAAGGACGACAAAAAGTTTTTCTTAGCTTTCGTCGTTACCAGAAAGATATTGCTCTACTGTGTTTGTTACCCATGTAAAAAAATAATAATAATCAGAAATCCCTCTCCAAGGCAAAAGTTTCCACTTTGCTTGAGAGGAAGACATATGAGAAACCTTTGACTTTTGCAATTCAGAATTTTGGAATTTGATCTCCAGTTTCCGAGTGTAAATCGTAGCGGTATTAGCAGAAGTGCACCTTAATTCAAGCTGTGCATGTATATATTATTTAATAATAGTAATAGTACAAAAACTACACAGGAAGCAATAAGGGTGGGCTCGTGTTTTCTATGAAATGTCACATAAAAATTAACCCCCCCACCCCCCTGCTCCAGGCTCCAATCACTTTTAAATAGTCCTTAAATCACTGAACGGAAAGGGGTAATTGTTGAACAAATTTCTAATTTTTCCCCTTTTCCTCCATAAAGCCGTCTTGTTGAAATGTCCTCTTTGTTCCACTGCAGATTCTTGGTAAAACAATCTACGCTAAAGTCAGGGCCTGCGGTCGTTAAGTCAGCCTGGCATGCCAGGCTTGCTTTTATAGGTGGCAAAAGCTACTAATCCTTCAGTCCAATATTTACTTAGTCCAAGTTATGCTTTCCTGGACCGTAGCTATGCATCTCCCCGGCTCGCCGCTTATATATTCCTGGCCCTTGATGTATTCCTGGCGCAGGAAACAACTTTTAGTGCCCCGCAAGGGCTGAGTGAGAATTGACAGTGTGTGCCAGAGTGAGAGCGAGAGGTAGGGGGCCTGTTTTAGTTCCACTGTGTTTGTAAGGTCACTCAGAGTACATCTGTATGGAGTGGGAACTCACTCGCTTTCACTGTCACAACCACTCACAACAGCCATCTGTAATGCTGTTATGTGGAGCACTGTGTCCCTTTGTCCCTTACACGGACGCGCGCGCACGCGCGGCCATGCAGAGTCACACACACGCGTGCGCACGCACGCACACACACACACACACACACCGTCGACGCGTAACCTTTCGCACAACAACAAGCGCACCGGCGCAAACACACATTAACATAACGCGCGCGGCTCTAATTGTGGGAGCATGTGTTTCTCATGAAAAAGTTGTTTTAAGGGTTTTCATTCCGCCGGGCTGTCAAACAACTCAGCCGTGTTTTGAAATATAATTGTGGGGACTGTAAGAGTTTTGAAAGCAAACCAAAACATCGCAGCGATCCTCGGCTTTCTAATGTTTCTAATTTGTTGAAATATGCCGGGCCGAAATGACAAAAGTGAGGGAGTCCCGGCCCGCCAAGAAAAACATATCAGAGGCCGGGCCCGCGTGGAAACACAGAGGCCCTTTTTAGAAACATGATCAATGTAACCTTTGTTACAGGAAGGAGGAGAGGCCGGCGACGGAGGAAGGGTTTTGAGACGAGCGGGAGGCAAAAAGGGAGACAACGTACACAGACACTAGGTTCATGTTTGTGTACATGTTTATTTATCACCATATCCACAATGTGCAGCATAGAAATTCAAGTGGACGTTTTTTTTTTTTTCCTCCCTCTCTCCCCACTTAAGCGCAGTATAGACCACATGCTGAATAACAAGCTTTGTTGTGGTGAGGAGATGATTTTCTCCGCAGAGCAAATATGTTCAGGGACCGTTTTCACAAACTGTCAAATGCCTCAAGGAAGAATAGAAGAATTTAATTGTTTACAGATGGAAGCGATATCTCCTGCTTCTCTCTCCGGCTGGACTGAGGAGGATGTGTAACCCCTCCCTCTGCCCCCTTCAGCCCACCCTTATCCCACACTTCTAACCCAAAACTAACATACAGCCAGAAAGTGGGCTGAGGGGGGGAGGGGGAAAGGGGAGAGTGAAATTCATATGGCTGCCGAGGATTTCTTCTTCTTCTTTTTTTTTTCTTCGTCCCCGCTGCTCCCCGCTTCCTTGTCTCTCCCCACATATCTGTTTCTCCAAAGAATAACATACAAACCCTCTGTGAAAGGATTCATGGTTTATTAAACCAGAGGTCCTTTTCCTGTTTCAACACTGAGAAGAAAAAAAATAAATACCGTAGTTTGTTTTTTTCTCCCTCTGGCTTAGTCCTCTATTTATCTCTTTATCTATTTTCATAATTTCTCCTCTCCATTTCTTCTTCTTCCCCTGTCTGTCAACTGAGACAGCTTAAGTCTGCCACTTGGACTGGGGTCTCCCCTGTAGTTGCAAAGTAAAAAGAAGAAGAAAAAAAAAACCTTCAGAATTGATTTGGACTCGCATTTCAAAAACTTGAGACTCGACTTGGACTCGAGGTCTGGGACTCGAGTCTCATGAAAAAGTTTTTGTCATATAATCAGGGGGTGAAAGTGAGTCTGCAAGAGTAGGTCATCTGAATAAATGTTGTCCACTTTGAGCTGCCGTAGTGCATGCAAAAGACTCAGTGTCGTGGTAACGTTTTGCTCATGACGTCTGCCTGTTTTTTATCTGTTGCTTCGGTTGAGCGTACGGTGACAGCTCTGATACAGAGGCACGTTTTCTCCTCTTAAAGGTTTTGTTTAATTTAACAAGTCATGCATCACTGACTACAGATAGATTATGATGACCTCATTAATTTAGCACAATGACCAATGTGGCTACCTCTATAATAAAATACCTTTGGGTCAATTTAAGACTAAAATAATTCAACAATCTGTTAACAGCTAGCATCTTTACAAAGACACGATACTATAAAATTAGTTACGTTTATAGGTTTAACATTATCAAGTTTCTCCTTATTTTGATTATTTTACAAGAACATAAATTAGCATTTAAAGTTTTAGTGGGGTAAATATTGCCCTTTATGAATTTTCATTTTCTTAATTAGAACTTTAATGTTCTTAAAAACGACATGTTAAATGCTCATGAGTCAAATTAGATCTAAAGCTTCTTTGAAACAGTTTTGCTTCTCCTTATGTGTATGTTGGTGTAATAAATATGGACTGAAAGACATATGACACAGGTCTAAATATAAGAAAATTAAAGGAATTTATTTTATCGTCTTCTGTCACATCTTTGAAGGATACTTATTGCGTTCAAAAGTTTGCAGCTTCTGATACATTCCTGGATTGAACAGAGTTGTTTTACTGCAATCGTGAGTGTATAACTCACATTGTTCTACTGGTTCAAAAAATATTTCATTAACTTTTTAGTCAACTTATTCAGAAACCCAGTTTTACTTTCAGTTTCAAGCCTTCAGCATGCTGAAGTGAGTAAATCGTCATCAGCGCAAGAAGTCTACACAATGTTGTGTGGTACTATTTTGTCTTCAATGCTGTATTGGAGTTAGTTGTGTAAATGATGCTACATTGGCCCACATACATTCTAAACACAAAGCATGGTGTTGTGATACAGAAGACATGAAATTTTGCAACATGTGCCAAAAATCTGTGGCAGTCCACCTTATCTGGAAATCTTACATGTTTATACTACAGAGTCAAATGCATAGTAGCATAATTTTTAAATGTTTTTTTTTATTTTTAAAGACAGTATATTGTCCTCCATCATAGACAGAGATTTTATTTGTTGCTCCTGTGATTAGAGTATAAGGATGATGATCAGAACTCATAACCTGCGGCAATTCTGTCTTGACGGCCGTCTGATGCAAGAATGTTGATTCCCTTCATCGGCAACTTGAGAGTTGATTTTTTTGACTTTGGAAAGCAGAAGTAAACAACCTAATCTGCTAACCTTCAAACTCTAAACTTTCCTACATTTAACATCATGTCCACTCTTTGTCAGGAGTTTTTTTTTTTTTCTTTCTTTCTTAGTTTTCCATCTCCTGGACACCAATCAGGCCCACAGCCCATTAAAGCAGTGTGTGTGACTACTGAATGGGTCCCACTAGTTTACGCCCCGTGTCTGCTCAGTCAATGTGTGTGTTACAAAGAGGGCAGGCTAGGATAACTCAGGGTAATGTATTGTCCTGAGCGCCGCGCCCTGACAGCGGCCCCCCCTCTCCGTCGCCGGTGTCTGCTCATTCATTACTGCTAATTTGACATGTTTACGGACCCCCCTCCTAACATTACATACTTAAGGCAATTGACTGACCTTAAATGGAAACACCTACAGCCGCGCGGCATGTCAATACTGGATGAGGATGTTTGTGTGTGTGCGCGCGTGTTTTTGTGTGTGTGTGTGTATGTACCTGTGAGGCGGTGCATCAATACTGAGTTAGTGGTTAATCTGGAGGAGCAGGTGAGTTATGTTTCCAGAGAGGGGCTCCAGCATTTTCTGTGCAAGTGTGCGTAATGTAGCTAAAAGGGTGAACAATTCAGGAAATAATGCAGGACGTGTGTGTGTGTGTTAGCGTGTGCGTGTGTGAGATTAGTCCTTTAAGAGGTAATATCTGTTTTGATTTCTTCCAGTCGCCGCAATTTCCCCCTCCGTCTGTTTGTGTTTTTCCCCATATTCAGCACTTAAATACAGAGCTGTGTCATTAAATGGCCAATCTTGCGTTTGTCTCTCACTGATACACAACATTAATCACCAATTAGCTTGTCCTGTGACTGGCACCCTCTCTCATTAGAATATGATAGAATATAATGGTACTTAATGATGCTTGGGAAACATAATTAAATGACTGAGCTGTAGAACATGTGGAGGAACCGCGGCGCATCAATCAACAGCGACCCCGTCAATCCAGCACTTGTCAGGAGATCGGGTGTGTGTGTGTGTGTGTGTGTGTGTGTGAGTGCGCGTGTGAGCGCAGATGACAAACAGAGGTGTGTGTGCGCCTGCTGAAACCGCTGGCCTCTGTCGTGACCTCATTAGGGAGAAATGAAGGGTGGACGTGTCGCCGTCACAAGATAGCGCCGGTGCTTCAAAGTGTGAATGACATTAATATGGCACTGTCTCTACCGCCGAGTTTAATGTCAGTTGTGACTGTGGATAAATAGAAAAGGGGCCATTTCTCTGCGCTACCTGCTTCTTCCTCTAATTAATATTGGAATAAATGAAATAAATAATATGCAGTGGCTTTAAAGGTATCCGCACCCCTTTGAACTTTTGGCATTGTTGTGATTTACATCTATCTATCTATCTATCTATCTATCTATCTATCTATCTATCTATCTATAAAATTAGTCAGCAAACTGAGGCAGAATTATTGTGAGAAAAGAATAATTTCCTGTCGTCGTAGTCTAGGTTTTCAATATTTTTACATGTAAAAAATGAGAAACGTGTGTCGTGCAGATGTATTTAGCCCTGTTTAATTTGATACCTCCATCTGATTAGTAAAAAGAGCATTGGTTTCTCTTGGTGCTAAACTCTTTGGTTGTACTCCAAATGACTTGCTGCTGTAATTACAACGAAAGGTGGCTGAAAAACAAAAAGAATAATCAAACTGTATATTCTTTTACTTAACGTTTACAGTTCTACACTACTTTATATTGATTTATAACATGAAAAAAAAAAAAGAAATACACTGAGGTTTGTGCTTTTTAAAAGGGGGATGGATGTATTATGTAATACTGACATAATGTAAAGATGTTATTTCCTCATCATAAACATACCTGGAGTGCTTTGACTCTTTCATGCATGTTTGAGGAAATCTTGAGTCTCCCTTAGCAACCATTAGGGGGCGCTTGATCGGTTGCTCTCACACAAACGCCGCTTGTTTTCACAAAGCTCCTCAATGGAGCTGCAACCTCCAGCCGAACCTCCACCTCACAAAGTGCACCTCCCCCTCTCAGCTCCTCCAGACTAGCGGCAGCAGCAATCAGCAAACACCTGGTGGAACTGAGCTCATCAGTCCAACGCTCCTAAGGAATCACCGCGATGACTCGCCGAAGGCGGAGCGTCGGAAAGAGTAGGGGCGTCTTAAAGACACACGGGCCAATGTCAAAGCATCAAACTGCAAAGTCAAGTTTCTTTTAAGATATTTTTGATATATACAGCATGTTTAAAACAACTGGAGGTAACCTGATGGCGCTATAAAATAGCACTATGTGGCTGGGAAACGTATAACACCGGACCCTTTAACACAACTAAATATGGAAGGGTTTAAGTGGCACAAGGCACCGTATGCCCTTTTTAAATTTGGTTTTATCATAAATCTACGAAGCAAAAAGCCGGACTAATGTGGCCACCGCCGTATCATCAGCAGATGGAAGGACGGAAGTGGAGAGACAAGAAGGAAGAGGGGAGGGCAAACAGCTTATCTTTTTTCATTTCAGTAAAACAATAAAGATAAGTGTTCTACATGCTTGCTTAACACACACAGTTCGCCGGCCTCCTCCCCTCTTCCCTCTCTCTCTCTCTCTCTCTCTGCAGGCTGTGTTGAAATGCGTCGCGCTGTCTCTATCTCTCCGACATCCATTACGTACCCCAGCCCCTCACCTCCCTTCTCATTAGGCCAACGCACGGTAAATTAGCAGCAGCAATTACAGGGAATATAAAGCACGGGCTCTGCCGGGGCTCCCTCTGACAGGTACCACACAGATCATAGACCGACACCCACAGTCGCTGGGGATAATTATTGTGGGAAACGACCGTGCGAGGGGAGGGGAGCGGTCCCAAATGTGAGTTCACGCTCATCGCCGGTGTGCCTGCTCTCGCACATCCTTCATCTTGCGGCGAGGGCTCGTCGAGGATATGCAGAAAAGGAGCGGCGCATGCTTGTCTAATGCGAACAGACGCGGTAAACTAGGGCCAGGAATGCAACCTGCTTCTCATTGCCAGCCTACATCTATCTATAATGTCCAATGTGACTATTTTCCAACTCACAGCACTATTAATATTCATTCCAGCAGTCCTTGTGTTTTGCTCACTGTCTAGGTCTACCTCTTTCTGAACACCCACCGCTCCCCCCTCCGACGCCCCCCTCACACCCACTCCTCTCTCCTTTCCATTTCTTTCCTTTCTTTTCTGTATGCGGGATCCCCATGGGGACTCCTGTTTTTCTTTCAAATCCGCTTCTCCGCTCTTCCTCCCCTCATGTGTCCATGCGGAGAAGAGAATGAGGAGAGGAGAAAGGAGGCGGAGTAGGAGCATGAGGAATATATGCATTAATATATTTCATTAGGATACTAGTAGCACTCTCCCGGCTCCTGAACAGCACCCCTCTTGATGTGTCGGGGGGCCCCTCTGCAGGAATGGTGCCTTTTAATGCTAGGTCCCCGGAGTGCTGAGGTCTGCTGGCTGCGCCGCTGCCCTCGGCCTCCCACTCCCATTGTCCTCCTCCCACACTGACCAGTCTATCCGAGCCTGAAAACCAGCCGGAAAGAAAGAGCAAAAAAAAAAAAAAACAAAGGAAAAAAAATGACTTCACCTTTTGTCAGGGTGTATTTATGATTTATGAGCGCGAGTTTGAATGTGCGTGTGCTGCTCAGCATTTGGGGGGAGGCGAAGCTGAATCCCTGGAGCTGCTCGGTGCAACTCCGCATCGATGCTTGGGTTCGCTAATCAGAAACATTAGGCCCATAGAACTCATTTTCCTGAGGACTAAGTGTGTAAACTCCATAATTCAATAATCTTCCTCTTACTGCTAGAAAATCATGCACTCTACCTACCACTTTACAGTTTGTCAGCAAACTATTAACTCTGTTATTAGATGTAGTGGGAAGAGAGCCCTCTGCAGCTATAAACCTTTGGGCAATTAAGTAGGCGAACACAAACAATCCCTCCTTGTGTGTTTATGCGAATCTTTACTTCATCAGGTCCTCTCGCTCTCTCCTCTTCCCCCCTCCTCTTCCTCCTCCTCCCCCTTTACTTTTGGCATTACGGAAATCTCCGGTTACCGTGAAGACCCTGGAATACTTTGAGGTCAGCAGAATCCCGGTCGCCGCAATTTTCACGACCTAATCCAATCGCGGCCTCCTAAATTAGATATGCAAAAAATAAAAAAGAAATTAATTTTCTGCTGATGACCGGGTATGCAAATGATGACTCAATTATGGTGGGCTGGTGCCTCTGCAATTAATAACCTTGGAATCATCATTAACTAATATGTTTAGGAGGAAACTTGTCAGGCTAACCATGTTCACCATGCCATCAGTAATGCATTAATGAATTAGATACATTAGAGAGAGCAGGCTGGCAGAGGGGGCTGGGTGGGGCGCGGCCCTGTTTCTGACCTGTGGAATTACCCGTTTCCCCAACTCTCATCCTCTTTGGCTGCCTGTCAGCTGTTTACACAAGACAGTTTTATTTAAAAAGGAAAGGATTCACCTAAGAGCTTAAAAAACAAAAATCTACCACCTATAAAATCCATTAAGGTGACTTTGGATATAGTAAGATCCCTATAAATGGTCAGTTTTTCCATTTGTTTCGCCATTTTGTTGTAAATCCTTCACAGTCTGTCAAGTTGCTTATCCTCCATAGCTTTAGCTCCATGGAGTTAGCTAATTCTTGTGTGATGTCATCGAGCTAAATACACACTAAGCAGAATTATCGGTTTGTTCTTCAGTGCAGCTTTTCTTTTCAGAGCTTCAGACCTTTTGTGGATTTTTGCAGCCAAACTCCACACATCTTTACTCATCTATGTTTTATTTTCAGAGTGCATCTTTACTTTAGTAAACTTTCATACATCTTCAAAGCAGACAGAGGGACATTTTCATCTCAACAACTGCAAAGTATAACTTCAAATCCTATAAACGCACCAAAAACAAACTGTTACTTTCAAATCGTAAACATCTGGGTGATGTTTGATTTCGCACAGGGTTGGAATGACTGACAGTAGATGTTGAGCACATGCAGCTGGGATTGAGAAAATGAAGCGCGTTTTAAAGCGATTTGTTGGCTTTTGCGAACGCTACGTTGACGGGAACATTTTGAACAGATTTTTCAACATGGACGCCGAAGTATTTCATCTGTTCTAGTCAAAACAACAGCCGAGACCCGGACAGGCAGATCACATCGCCGATCACGCAGCCAAACAATCTCGGAGCTATTATGGAAGCTAATGTGGAGAAAGTGCAAAAACAGAGCAATTAACTTTGTGACTTTGCGCAAATAAATCGGGTACTAAGTTTTAGATTGCAGTTGCTTTTGTCCGTGTCTGCCACAGTCACACGTTTGCATAGTTGCATTCTTAGTGCATATAGCAACTAAAAAAATATCACATTTGCTTCCAGTGTGGCTGTGAACCCACAAGACATGCATTTCTTCACTTTGAGTCTTGTTATTTATTACCATTTATTTAGTTAAACTGTTTTACTATCACCATTGTTACTTACTTTTTCCTCCCTTGTTGTCTCCCTGGTTCCACGCTACTCTTTTTTTTTTTATTTATTCCTCTCTGCTCTTCTGTTCTCTCGTCATTTTTGTGTTGCCAGAGTCGCTGCGGCTCACCTAGTTGGTTGCCTAAATCAGATATGGACCGATGTGCAGTTAATTCAACAAAGTCAAGGGGAATGTTGCATTTTCTGCTGCTTGAAGAGCAAACCTGCCACTGACACGCCACAGGAACCAGTCCCACCTCAAAGCAACCAAGACCGAACACATTAAAACAAGGAAATTGACATAGAAACTGCTCTCAAGTGCTGACTGGAAATATGGTGTGTAGACGGAGCTGCCGGTCTGACTGGTATGCTTAGAGATGTGCAGTATGTGCATTTGTGGTGAATGATGCAGCCGTTTTAAGTTACATAACTGGTAACTGAAAATCAAATCGGGCCATTACTGTCCAGCCTGGTTCTCTTCAAAAACCACTTCAGTGCATCTCCGTCTTGTTTCTGAAACATCTGAAATCCCGTGAGCTGTTCTCACAAAGGGCTCAGAGATTTTGCTACATGCAGGTAAATAATAAACACGAGTTCAACTTTAAAGTCGTCAATTATTGTTAAATGGTCCTTTAGGACCCTGAAACCACTTAGTTATTTTTTATTTTTTTTCCCCCAACACAGTATTTTATGAGTTACGAAGAAATCGGTCTAGGTCAAGTGGAGTGATTTGTAGGATTTTTTGTACATACTTAAAATGAGTTGATAACTAAAACTCTGACCAAACAGCAAGCGTTAAGCGAAAACTCCTCTCTTTTTTTATCTATGTTACAGGCATTTCATTAGCCACCTAACATTTCCGTATGAAGGTCTGACGTAGTTTCTATCAGACATCATACATCATATACGTAGACCCCTCATGGAGCGCAGAGTGATACGTAAAAGCGTCCGCCATCTTCTATGTGGTAGTAGAGCGATCGGAGCTCCTTAAGTCCTGTGCTGTGTGAACTTGTTTCAACCGTTTTACGAAACAAACTGGATTCATTGGCATTACCTTTCACAGGTAAGGATGAAAGAAAAGAATTACTTGACTTTGCAGCCAGAAGTTCGCTTCTAAACAATGGAGAAATATTTCCTATAGCTTAATTGGCCCAAAGTAACCGCTGATTACAGCAGCTAACGTTTTCATACTGTTTTCTAATGAGAGAGAGGTGATGAGAAACCGCTTTTAAAGGGGAAGTTCATTAAAAACCAGAGGATTTAGTGAGGAAAGATCAGTCAGGATCAGAGCTGGAGCTGCTGTTCTTCAGTCTGTTTCCCAGCTCAGCTTCACCATGTCGGTATTTAGCTATAAAGATGCTACGAGTCAGAGCCCAACATGCTGAAAATGTCTTTTACTGAATGTGAAAGAAACATATATGAAACATATCGTATGTATTTTCTATTTCACTTTTGGATAATTTCTCTTTTATCCTTGGCTTTAGCCTGTGAACCAGGACGTCTCAGAAGTCATTGGAGTTCTCCCAGTGTGACCAGCAGACTGAAGCCCTGCCTGTGGCCAGTGTTCCCAGTATAATAAATAAATGTTTTATTCTTTCACTTTTTGTGTATTTTTAAATATCTCAATCTGAAGTATTAGTGTATTAATACAGCTTATGTAATGAAATAAGAATAATTTACTCTTAGAATTATTTTCACTCTTTGCTGTCAATAGCAGAGTTGACTTACTGTAATAAATATTTTTCTCTGGAAAAAAGTAAGAAAAATATGTAGTTTAATGTTTGGCAAATCAAAAGTCATTTCTCAATAATGTATAAAAAAATAAATACAAGAAAATAATTTGTTTCTTGTCTTGAAATGTTAAATGTACATTAAATTATGGAATTATGTAAATATGTTCTTTAATTAGTGTAAAAGTGTGTCTGTTCATCAATGTCATAAAAATGGTCAGAATAACTTCTATCAAATAAAAACATTGTGCTCTTTATTCAGAAATGCCCCCAAAACAATTAAATAATCACATCAAAAGTTAGAAACTCTGTCTTTAGTCATTTCTTTTGATTGCCAAAAATATTAATGTGTGTGAGAAAATATGTCAATGATGGGTATTCATTTAAAATACTTTGTAGAACGGCACTTTGTGAAATTCGGTCCTTTTACTTGTATTAGCTTACTGGGACATATTCCACATTCAATATGGCGGACGCTGTGACGTATCGCAGCAACGGTCCGCCCCGCCCCATGAGGGGTCTAACGTATTAATGGTTTCTATAACATTCTGACCCATTTCCTGAAATGTTTCGCAGGAACTTCTCACAAAGCAAAAATGACAAAGAATGCTTCAGAAAAAAGTTTGATCTTGAATGGAACAAGGCTCAATTTGTTACAATTTTCATTCCTAAAAGAAACATGATTTAGATCAAAGCTAAAGGCAGCCGGCTGAAAACAGAATCACATCTTAATGCTCATCATATGAAGTAAAAAAAAAAAAACAAAGACACCTGACAAGAGTCACAGACAAGAGGTAACTTTAATTAACATCGTGAGAGTCCAAAAGTTATCTTACAGCTCAGTTTTCATCAAAAACAATAACAATCTATACAGTAGATTTTTTTTTTATTCCCTTATATTATAGAGCTGTTCAGTGTATTTGCAGTCAAAGACAAACAGAGGAAAAAAATAGACACCAGCTATTTGGTTTGCATCTTTTTTTTGTTTTTTGTTCTTGTTTGTTACCTAAATACAAAACTTTGTCACCCACTACTGATATTCATGTCCAGGATGGAACTTTGCTTACAAAGATGCCATTGTATGACAACAGATCTCTGTAGATTATCTGAAACAGACCAGCCACCACCCCAACTCCCACCCCGATCCCCCCTAAACCCAAACTCCCCTACGCGCCCCGGCCCGGGGCGGGCGCAGGAACATAAGTGCCTGAAAAACACTTGTCTGTCAGCAGGCGCCGCCACTAAAACGATCCTCTCTAGTCACTTTAACAAAACCAGGCCCCTAGAAACGAAAAGCGAAGAGAGAAAAGCCCCGGTTCGCCCCCCCAACCCTCCCCGTCCAGCAACAGCTTGAAGACACACGGCAGAGACAAAGAGGAAACGACGGAAATGGCTGGCAGGGGTGTGTGTGGGGGGGCCTTCGTGTGCTGCCGTTCTTTTTGACTTAGCCACGAGGCCGGCGCAGGTCAGATATTAAAATTGTGCTGTGACAGTGCTCGCCTAAAAGTTCAAAAAGTACTACTTTTTGTTGTGAAAAAAAAATATAACACCGTCGTGCTGTCGAAATCGTTTCCCAATTGGAAAAATCCCCCAAAAAGAACCAATTTCTTTCAACGCTAATGTGCAGCAAGCATGGAGGAGTCAGTCTGCTCCGACTGCCGGTTTCAAAGCATGCCATCGCCGCAGCATTATAGTACATCGGGGTGTGTGAGATCGTTGAGTTATGGCTCTTTGTATTCTAGTGTGGCTTCAGCACCGAACAGAGCGGGTTTTGTGCTTTGTCCCCAAAGTTCTCGTGAATTCCTCTGTGGCAACACGCAGTTGTGGTGAAGGGTAGAAAACTGTACATGTGATTGAACGAAGAAAAAGGGTTTGCATTGTTAAGGCATCTAGACTGCTGGTAAGGATTACAGTGGCAGAAAAAGAAACAGTATATAGATAGTAGATGTAAGCAGGCATAAATAACATAAAAGAAGGAACAAAGGGAGGAAGAAAGAGAACACAACAAAAGAATAAACCAAACGTTTCCTTAAGTCTCTTGGTTTCCACACGCATACGCGCGCACACACACACACACACACACACACCCATACACACACACACACACACACACAAGGCAGTCACTCAAGAGATGAACCCATGCATATTATCAGATCAAGAACAGTATCCATCTAAAAGCCTCGAAGGTTCAAACAAAAAGATATAGATTTACAGTATATATTAATGTGTGTTTATATTCTTAAAAAAATCTACCTCAACCAAATACTCTGTAAAGATGCTACTTTTTTGCCGTACAATAAACATTTTTATAAGGAAAAAAAAAGAAAAAAAAGAACAGATTTTGTTTTTATTAACTTACAAATAATACAAAAATAGACAATGGCATGTTTTGAATGAGAGAAGAACAAAAAAGGTTCATCAATGCAAAAAAAAAACCCACACAACAAAAGAAACAGTAAAAAAAAATCAATTAAAACAGTCACATTTAAATAGTGGGAGACAACAGTAACAAAGCAAAAGACTGACATGTTCAATTACTTGCATTAAACGTACACAACACAACTAAACGATGGTGAAAGTCAATGTACATACACAGGATAAATACATTATTTATAGAATATTTTACAGGACTTCCCCTTTTCTTTTTTTCGAATCCAAATCCGTGTTTTGCAGATGAGATATTGACAACACAGAAAAGAAAAAAATCTATTGTCTGTACTGAGAAGCTGCCATAAGACGTTTTAATGCTCACATCCCAAACTATAGCTATCGCGAAAGGAAACGAGATGCCAAATTTTATTTTATTTTTTTAAAAAGGAACAAAAGTCAACTTTTATTTAATATATACAAAAATATATCACGCTTTTTTCTTTCTTTTTTTTTTTTTTTTTGTTAAATTTGATAATTGCTAGGCTCCTTCAGTAACAGTGCTGGCTGGACGCGCGCATCCTCCGGCTTTTCAAGTCTTTACTAACATCTCCAACCGAAAAGAACAAAAAAGAAAAAAACAAAAAACAAAAGGCAAAATCTTCACCTTTTCCTTCACACGATAAAGCAGAGAAAAAGCATATTGCAAACAGCTCAATCCTCACAGTTTTATCAAAAATTCATACAAACAAACAAAAATGCGGAAGGGAACATAAAACACAGAAGGCGGGTGGGGGCATTTTTAAAGGACAACTCTTTAGATTTGTGAGAGAATTAGCAGCAAATATCGAGGGTGGAATTGGTTCTCTTCTACGATTTTCTTTGCGTTTTGTGTTGCAAAACTTCATGGACGGTGCAGGCCGCAAAACGGCAGGAGTTGGTGGGTGGTGGGGCCGGGGGGATGGGAGGTGTGGTTTCCGTAATCAAACCCAAAGCTTCCAGCCATAAACATCAAGATAAATAAATGCTCTTTTCATGAGGTCAGTGTCACACTGTGGGCAAGCGATCAGTCTCTTTACACTCCATCCGACATGGTGTCAGAGATGCTACACTAATTCGACCAAAAAAAGGGGTGAAAAACCCCAAAAAACTAAAAAAAGAAACATCACAAAGGCTCAATATGTCCCCTTTATCTTCTTTATCTTCCCATTCCGATGAAATCCCATTGGAAAGGCCTGAGTTTTATAGTCCAGCGTCTTATCTTTGCTTCCTTCACTGAAGCTCTGGAGAGCAGCAGAGGCTCGCCAGGCTCCGCTACTGTGCCTTTTCCTCTCAACGCTCTCCCCAAAAATCTCCAGCTTCCCACATCCTCTACATGGGAGGAACAATCATCCCAGGGATTGCTGCTTGGCGAGAGAGAGAGAGAAGAAAAAAAAAAAAAGAAAGGAGAAAAGTGGGGTAAAGGGAGGAAGAAAGGGAGAGAGGGGTCAGTCACATGATTGCTGGGTTTCATCTGTCATCAGAACAGTCGCATAACAGAAAGTCGCTCTGGCATCTGGCGAACAAAGACTTTTTTTTTTTTGTCCTCATTATCTCTTCATTTCCAGGCCAAGGAATGAAAACATTTCTTTCTCCGCCGAGCCGCTAACTCGGTGTACGTCAACAACGCGGTCTGGCTATTCGCGGGCTCTTCGGAGCTGCTAGCAGCTAATTGTTAGCGGTTAAACCATGTAAGAGAAGTCTGTGTTTCGGAGAGCAACGCAAACATGACGGTGACCACAGAGGTGATGAAATTAAACTTCAAGGAAAAGTAATATTTGAGTTTATCAGTTTGATTCTGACACCTTCCTCTGAGTTCCCTTTCCCCCTTTCTCATTCCCCCCCCACACAGAAGCCATCACAGGAAGGAATTTTTCATACAACATATTGGCTTCGTATTGATTCCCCACTCTCTCCCTTCAATCCACTAATTCCCTGGTTCTTCCATAAGAGTCTCTGGCTTGTTGGGATTAACAGAACTGTGTGTGTGTGTGTGTGTGTGATCAGCATGCAGTGGCCATTGGGTCTCGGGTCACTGTGGTCAGCGCTCATCAACGCCGCCAGAGGAAGCGAGGAAGTGCTTAGCTTGGGGCTCTGATAAAGATTCCCATCCATCATCTCTACCTCCCTCTCTCTCTCTTTCAGGATCTCAACGCTGTACAACATCCTGCCTAGACGAATGGACAGTGAGTGTGCTGGATTCAGTGGAAATGGGAGAAGAGAATGACCTGCAGTGGCATTACAACCTCAACACTCTCCCCTGCCCCTCCCCAGAGAGACACCCGCTGGGGGCACAGGCAGGAAGCAGGAAGCAAAAACAGGAAATACAACACATATGGTGTGGCACAGTCACACTGACAAATCAAGACTTACAAAAACAAAAGCAGGGAAAAAAACAAAACAAATAAAGGCCGTGTGACATGTTGCAAATGACCACCTGAAACGGTTCCGGTCAGAAATTTACACACACTCATCATCTGCATAAATGGCATACGTCATCATTAAAAGCCCCAAGCTCAAGAAATGAGAAGATGTAAGCTTCTGACCAGAAATGTAAGAATGTAGAATACAAAAAAAATATGGAGAGGAAGAAACGAAATAGAAGAATAACATACTTCAGGAGAAGGCCAGGCCCTGCAGAGAGCTGGCTGATGAGTACTTGCTAGAATCCACAAAAGACTGATCTAAAGAGGGGAGGAATAGTAGGAGGTTGCAAGAAAGGCAAAGAGAGGGACATCAAAGGGTAAAGAGGAGAAAGAAAGGGAGGATAAGATGAAGAAGTGTAAGTAAAAGTGAGAACCTGTTATTAGAGATGTACAGTAAAAGTAAAAAGGCAGTTCCTCTCTTGCTAATGGCTTCGCTTGTCAGCTCACCTTGCAGGCTGTTAGCATTAGCGCTGGTGCAGGTGGGAGGAGGTGAGTTCTGGGGCCGAACGACGGGGGCGAAGGCGCTCTTCTGCTTGACGGCGGCGGAGACCATGTTGGCCGGAGAGAAGGAGAAGATGCCGGAGGAGCTGCTGCAGTTGGACGCCAGGCTGGTTGAGGACGCCATGGTCGGGCTGGATGGGACGACTGAGAGAGGAGAAACGGGCAGGAAGGCGTGTTTATGTGGGACCATAGAGGGAGAATGGCAGGGAAGAGCAGACAGAGTTGAAGACAGAAACGGGGGGGTTAGAGAGAAGGCCGAGGGCAGAGGACAGGCAAACGGGATGAACAGAAAGGGGCTGGTCAATGGATGATGGCAGGAGGGATAACGTTTTGAACTCAGATCAACTGACTCAGATTGTTTTTACCAGCCTTGTATTTTACTGTGCAGTTACTTGGGTAATGGGACGTTTGTGGTAAACGCGAAAGCAAACAACCTAGAGCTCCCTTCCTTCTCTTCTAATCAGTCTGTTTTGGTGACTCATCCGGGGCTCAAAGGTTGGCGTCTCCTTAACTTCTCTGTAATGTTTTTGGAGCCGTTCACTTTAATATCATGTTTAATCCAGAAGATCTGTGAGATTTCCACCCAAATCCAAGAGTCAGTTTGGTTTCAGCAATTACAAAATACAAGAGAATAGCATCTGCTCACTGGAAAAATAGATCGATTGAGACATTTGGTATCTTCACCGCAGTTGGAGCAGAGTTATACTTGCTTTGTTTGGGTTAAGTTCTGCCCCGGTGGCCGTCGCAACATTTCTGGTTGAAAAGTTTTAATTAAATGTTGGGATTTGCATAAGGACAACACATCTAAACACATATGTTTTGTTTTTTTTCCCCCCCAACATTCACATTTGTTGAATGTCTTAACTTTAATAATGTAGTGGTTGGTTTTGTTAATGTAACCACATTATAAAACCAATTTTTTATTCTGCTTACTAGCTATTTTTTTTATTATCTGTTATAAAGCATCTTGCTATCTCTTAAGAAAAATAAACGGAGATCCAAAAAACACAAGTTGACATCACTTGCAGTATTACATAATTGTAATGAAAACAATAGGAGAGTGGAATAACATTGTGGTGTGGCCAAAAAATGCATAAACTGTCATGAATTGGTGAGTAAGAGGTGGTGAGGATGAACGCAGAGACCCAGGTTGTGATGAAGATGATGATGAATTTAATGGTAAATGTGGCTCAAAAAGGTCCAGATCAGGCGGCACGGCAGAGAGTTTAGCACACAGCTAATTACCGGTAGCAACTGATACAATGAGGACTGAAAACGAGAGCTAAATGCTAACCAGGACTATACAGTACAACTGGGGACCAGAGAACGTAAGACGTACGACAGAACTGACTTTAGACGAGGATCCGACAAGAGACAAAGGACACAGGTGGACTTAAATACACGGGAAGGGTAATCAGGAAAACTAGACACAGCTGGGAAGCAACCAACAGGACAGGAACAGGACTAAATACAGAAAACCCCAAAAAATAACTACACAGAAAATATAGAACACAACATAAACCATCCTAAATATAGTTAGAAATATGAATAAGCCTTCATCTGTGTATTTGGTTTCATTTTTAATTTCACAAATCAAACTTTGCTCCTTTATCTGGAGTGGGGACTGGTAAAGATGACCAAAAAGATTTGGTGAGTTGCTTAGATTTTGGTTTTAGAAATGTTTTTCTTTTTCTTTTTCTGACTGATCCTCCAGTAGAGGTGTCATGTACGAGTGATTCATTTCAAGCTCGATGGTGGAGCTCTGACTGCAGCTAGGAGGGACTGCCGTGTGAAGACTGGCCTGCCTGTGAGTGCTTCGGCATCATGTTCAATGAGCAGAGAGAAAAAAAAAATGACAGGTGCTTTTACGTCAGAAAACATTGCTGGGTTTGTCACTCGTTCTTTTGAAAATGTGTCGCTTGAAGGGTTTTAATTATCACATCAAAGTGCCTAAGATGGCAATGCTGCTATGAAGTTCTTAAATAATTAGCAATAGCAAATATTTCATTTGGCGAGAAATTTATTAACAGCTTTTAAAATAAGAAAATCACTTTATAGATCATGTAGTTTATTATGCAAATTAATGAGCTGTCATTCATACAAAGTGTCCAATGTTTCTGAATATAGGTCATCAATGGAAATAAGCTGCTATGTTATTGATCAGAGCGCATTTTATCAGCTGCAAGTTAGCCAAAATTAGCAGTGATACCTTCACTGCGGCTGGTTTAAACCAATGATTCAGACCTCTTTAAACATAAACACTGACTTAAAAAAAATCACCCATTTAAAGTTTAAAAATAATGTAAAATATATTTTTATTGGTAAAACAGGACCCATTAGGAACTCGAATATCTCAGGGCTTCATGTAGTCGTGTAGGTTTAATGGTAGAAAGATATTAGATTCAACAGCAGAGCAGTTTTGAACAAAGCTTCAAAAACTTTCGTGAAACTGGAATTAAACTGAAGCCTTCAGTTGTATTTACAAGAATGCGCAAAAATGAGCAACAAATAAAAAATACCGCCTCCACCTGCCCCATCCATTCATTTCTGCCAGGTTTGTCTTTTGTCTGCTAATACACTAAGAGCATTTTCCCCCTCAGTGACTTTACAATCAGCTGAGTCGTATTTCACCTGCCCTCTGAATCCTGCGTCTGCTTTTATTGTTGTTATTATCCAACACTTAGCTTTTATGGCTCTTCCTGACAAATCCTTTGCAATAAAGTCATAATCCATTTATGAAGGGGCCTAACTAATCAATTAATGAAAATTGGACCTACAAAGGCAGGCCGAGGGGCCATTGATTGAAAGTGTCTGTGTGGGGCCGATGAGCCTGTTAAAATACTTGTTAACACTCAGGAATCAAAGAGCTGAAATGGAATTGCTTCTCTAGCAATTAGTTTATTGATTTAATCAAGGGTCTTTAATGTAGGGGGTGAAAGTGTGTGCACAGAAGTGGGCCGGATATATGTGTGTGTGTGTGTATTTGGAAGGGGGGTGCTAGGTGATATGCTCTCCTGGCCAATAAAGCAGGGATTTGTGTTTGACTCTGCCCTTAAAGAAACAGATGACCCAGCTGAACTGTAATACTTCAGAGTCAACTCTTGATCTCACTTTTGTTTCTCAGTCTGTCTCAAAAACGTATTCTGTTACGTTGGAAATGACTGATTGGGTAGAAACCACAATGAGAATAATAATAATAACATCTTGATTCTTAATTTTTAATAAGAAGTGGAAATGATTGAGAATTAAAAGGGGGCAGAAGGTCATGCTGGATATGGAAATATTTTTTTTCTCTTCACTGCTTTCTTTAGTAAATACTTAAAATCGGGCAAGTTTGTCTTTCCGTTGCATTACTGAAGCTTCTTGCGCAACAATTTTGGGAGTCCAGAGGCCTATAAGTAGCTGTACAAACATGGTCACTTAATTTTTCTTCAGTTTCTCTTCTGTTTATGTCATACTAAAATACGAGATTTGTTTTCCCATCTCAATGCTAATCTTTCTGCCACAACAATTTTGGGAGTCGGGTTTGGATTTGAACCAGACAACCATTTTGGATTCTTGTTTCTTTCCTTTTCTTTTGCTCCTTTTCTTTTCTTATCTTTATATATTTTTTGTATTGCAGTTTTTTTTGTTTGTTTTTGCTACAGATCTGGGGGCTTATCCAGGATTTTTTTTTTACCTATGACATTTTCACCGAGACTTAACTAGTTAGCAGTCTAATCATGACCAGGATGGTTTATTTTCATTTTTAAAAATAATTACTGAAGTTTATGCCTCAATAATCTTTTTTTTTGGGGGGGGAGGTCAGTCTTCTCCCACCTCTGTAGATTGAAAGATGTGATGCATTTACTCACTAGCATAGGGCGAGTTGCCTGCTGATCCATTGAGGAAGTTGGGTGAAGTGCCCAGGGTTGCCATGCCAGAATTAGCGTAGCCATTCATGCTAGTGGAGACAGAGCTGTAGCTGCCCTGCTGAGGAGTGGAGCTGGGGACATAACCATGAGGGGACACACTGCTTGTACTTCTACTGAAACCTATGGACAGGGAGAAAAAAAAAAGGAAAGACAGAAAGATTTGTGTTAGATGGTAAAGCAGATGGAGGGAAAATAGAGAAAGATTTCATGCAAGCCTGCCAAGTTCTCAACTCCGTACAAGACTGATGGATGCAGCAATATGAGCCAACAAGATTTCTTAAAAAAAGAAAAAAACTCTTACACAACATATGGCAAAGCACGAAAGCAATGAACAGAGTGGAAGAAGAATGATATTAGAGATCCGACAACTGAAACAAGAGGCCTTTAACCCCACTGGCTCCCCTCCAGTTTTAGATGCATTGACAAGGCAATTAACACTGAAGTGCTTCCACAGCCTTGCTGTAATTTATAAAGAATGAAGCCTGTATTTCTGATAGGTTGGAGAGCTCCTTCTCTTGAAGGAGTGAGGACAAGGTGGACAGTGTAGTAAGGAAGACGATAAATAGACTTCTCAGGTTCAACGTGCTGACGCTGGAGGAAAAACAGCTGGAAGTGAAAGTATTTTTCTTTTTTCTCTTTTATTACCGTTGTCTTTTTTTTTTTCCTCCAGCGCACTACTCTTCCATAATTAGCATCCATTCTCCCCCATTCTCACCTCACATGATACAAGCTACGGTCTATGATATAAGCAGCTGACCTCCCTTGTTTGCCTCGTAGCTGCAGATGTTTCCAGATGAAGACGGAGGGCAGAAGAAGCTCTTTGGAATTATTGAGACGCGATCCNGGAACAATCATCCCAGGGATTGCTGCTTGGCGAGAGAGAGAGAGAAGAAAAAAAAAAAAAGAAAGGAGAAAAGTGGGGTAAAGGGAGGAAGAAAGGGAGAGAGGGGTCAGTCACATGATTGCTGGGTTTCATCTGTCATCAGAACAGTCGCATAACAGAAAGTCGCTCTGGCATCTGGCGAACAAAGACTTTTTTTTTTTTGTCCTCATTATCTCTTCATTTCCAGGCCAAGGAATGAAAACATTTCTTTCTCCGCCGAGCCGCGAACTCGGTGTACGTCAACAACGCGGTCTGGCTATTCGCGGGCTCTTCGGAGCTGCTAGCAGCTAATTGTTAGCGGTTAAACCATGTAAGAGAAGTCTGTGTTTCGGAGAGCAAAGCAAACATGACGGTGACCACAGAGGTGATGAAATTAAACTTCAAGGAAAAGTAATATTTGAGTTTATCAGTTTGATTCTGACACCTTCCTCTGAGTTCCCTTTCCCCCTTTCTCATTCCCCCCCCACACAGAAGCCATCACAGCAAGGAATTTTTCATACAACATATTGGCTTCGTATTGATTCCCCACTCTCTCCCTTCAATCCACTAATTCCCTGGTTCTTCCATAAGAGTCTCTGGCTTGTTGGGATTAACAGAACTGTGTGTGTGTGTGTGTGTGTGATCAGCATGCAGTGGCCATTGGGTCTCGGGTCACTGTGGTCAGCGCTCATCAACGCCGCCAGAGGAAGCGAGGAAGTGCTTAGCTTGGGGCTCTGATAAAGATTCCCATCCATCATCTCTACCTCCCTCTCTCTCTCTTTCAGGATCTCAACGCTGTACAACATCCTGCCTAGACGAATGGACAGTGAGTGTGCTGGCTTCAGTGGAAATGGGAGAACAGAATGACCTGCAGTGGCATTACAACCTCAACACTCTCCCCTGCCCCTCCCCAGAGAGACACCCGCTGGGGGCACAGGCAGGAAGCAGGAAGCAAAAACAGGAAATACAACACATATGGTGTGGCACAGTCACACTGACAAATCAAGACTTACAAAAACAAAAGCAGGGAAAAAAACAAAACAAATAAAGGCCGTGTGACATGTTGCAAATGACCACCTGAAACGGTTCCGGTCAGAAATTTACACACACTCATCATCTGCATAAATGGCATACGTCATCATTAAAAGCCCCAAGCTCAAGAAATGAGAAGATGTAAGCTTCTGACCAGAAATGTAAGAATGTAGAATACAAAAAAAATATGGAGAGGAAGAAACGAAATAGAAGAATAACATACTTCAGGAGAAGGCCAGGCCCTGCAGAGAGCTGGCTGATGAGTACTTGCTAGAATCCACAAAAGACTGATCTAAAGAAGGGAGGAATAGTAGGAGGATGCAAGAAAGGCAAAGAGAGGGACATCAAAGGGTAAAGAGGAGAAAGAAAGGGAGGATAAGATGAAGAAGTGTAAGTAAAAGTGAGAACCTGTTATTAGAGATGCACAGTAAAAGTAAAAAGGTAGTTCCTCTCTTGCTAATGGCTTCGCTTGTCAGCTCACCTTGCAGGCTGTTAGCATTAGCGCTGGTGCAGGTGGGAGGAGGTGAGTTCTGGGGCCGAACGACGGGGGCGAAGGCGCTCTTCTGCTTGACGGCGGCGGAGACCATGTTGGCCGGAGAGAAGGAGAAGATGCCGGAGGAGCTGCTGCAGTTGGACGCCAGGCTGGTTGAGGACGCCATGGTCGGGCTGGATGGGACGACTGAGAGAGGAGAAACGGGCAGGAAGGCGTGTTTATGTGGGACCATAGAGGGAGAATGGCAGGGAAGAGCAGACAGAGTTGAAGACAGAAACGGGGGGGTTAGAGAGAAGGCCGAGGGCAGAGGACAGGCAAACGGGATGAACAGAAAGGGGCTGGTCAATGGATGATGGCAGGAGGGATAACGTTTTGAACTCAGATCAACTGACTCAGATTGTTTTTACCAGCCTTGTATTTTACTGTGCAGTTACTTGGGTAATGGGACGTTTGTGGTAAACGCGAAAGCAAACAACCTAGAGCTCCCTTCCTTCTCTTCTAATCAGTCTGTTTTGGTGACTCATCCGGGGCTCAAAGGTTGGCGTCTCCTTAACTTCTCTGTAATGTTTTTGGAGCCGTTCACTTTAATATCATGTTTAATCCAGAAGATCTGTGAGATTTCCACCCAAATCCAAGAGTCAGTTTGGTTTCAGCAATTACAAAATACAAGAGAATAGCATCTGCTCACTGGAAAAATAGATCGATTGAGACATTTGGTATCTTCACCGCAGTTGGAGCAGAGTTATACTTGCTTTGTTTGGGTTAAGTTCTGCCCCGGTGGCCGTCGCAACATTTCTGGTTGAAAAGTTTTAATTAAATGTTGGGATTTGCATAAGGACAACACATCTAAACACATATGTTTTGTTTTTTTTCCCCCCCAACATTCACATTTGTTGAATGTCTTAACTTTAATAATGTAGTGGTTGGTTTTGTTAATGTAACCACATTATAAAACCAATTTTTTATTCTGCTTACTAGCTATTTTTTTTATTATCTGTTATAAAGCATCTTGCTATCTCTTAAGAAAAATAAACGGAGATCCAAAAAACACAAGTTGACATCACTTGCAGTATTACATAATTGTAATGAAAACAATAGGAGAGTGGAATAACATTGTGGTGTGGCCAAAAAATGCATAAACTGTCATGAATTGGTGAGTAAGAGGTGGTGAGGATGAACGCAGAGACCCAGGTTGTGATGAAGATGATGATGAATTTAATGGTAAATGTGGCTCAAAAAGGTCCAGATCAGGCGGCACGGCAGAGAGTTTAGCACACAGCTAATTACCGGTAGCAACTGATACAATGAGGACTGAAAACGAGAGCTAAATGCTAACCAGGACTATACAGTACAACTGGGGACCAGAGAACGTAAGACGTACGACAGAACTGACTTTAGACGAGGATCCGACAAGAGACAAAGGACACAGGTGGACTTAAATACACGGGAAGGGTAATCAGGAAAACTAGACACAGCTGGGAAGCAACCAACAGGACAGGAACAGGACTAAATACAGAAAACCCCAAAAAATAACTACACAGAAAATATAGAACACAACATAAACCATCCTAAATATAGTTAGAAATATGAATAAGCCTTCATCTGTGTATTTGGTTTCATTTTTAATTTCACAAATCAAACTTTGCTCCTTTATCTGGAGTGGGGACTGGTAAAGATGACCAAAAAGATTTGGTGAGTTGCTTAGATTTTGGTTTTAGAAATGTTTTTCTTTTTCTTTTTCTGACTGATCCTCCAGTAGAGGTGTCATGTACGAGTGATTCATTTCAAGCTCGATGGTGGAGCTCTGACTGCAGCTAGGAGGGACTGCCGTGTGAAGACTGGCCTGCCTGTGAGTGCTTCGGCATCATGTTCAATGAGCAGAGAGAAAAAAAAAATGACAGGTGCTTTTACGTCAGAAAACATTGCTGGGTTTGTCACTCGTTCTTTTGAAAATGTGTCGCTTGAAGGGTTTTAATTATCACATCAAAGTGCCTAAGATGGCAATGCTGCTATGAAGTTCTTAAATAATTAGCAATAGCAAATATTTCATTTGGCGAGAAATTTATTAACAGCTTTTAAAATAAGAAAATCACTTTATAGATCATGTAGTTTATTATGCAAATTAATGAGCTGTCATTCATACAAAGTGTCCAATGTTTCTGAATATAGGTCATCAATGGAAATAAGCTGCTATGTTATTGATCAGAGCGCATTTTATCAGCTGCAAGTTAGCCAAAATTAGCAGTGATACCTTCACTGCGGCTGGTTTAAACCAATGATTCAGACCTCTTTAAACATAAACACTGACTTAAAAAAAATCACCCATTTAAAGTTTAAAAATAATGTAAAATATATTTTTATTGGTAAAACAGGACCCATTAGGAACTCGAATATCTCAGGGCTTCATGTAGTCGTGTAGGTTTAATGGTAGAAAGATATTAGATTCAACAGCAGAGCAGTTTTGAACAAAGCTTCAAAAACTTTCGTGAAACTGGAATTAAACTGAAGCCTTCAGTTGTATTTACAAGAATGCGCAAAAATGAGCAACAAATAAAAAATACCGCCTCCACCTGCCCCATCCATTCATTTCTGCCAGGTTTGTCTTTTGTCTGCTAATACACTAAGAGCATTTTCCCCCTCAGTGACTTTACAATCAGCTGAGTCGTATTTCACCTGCCCTCTGAATCCTGCGTCTGCTTTTATTGTTGTTATTATCCAACACTTAGCTTTTATGGCTCTTCCTGACAAATCCTTTGCAATAAAGTCATAATCCATTTATGAAGGGGCCTAACTAATCAATTAATGAAAATTGGACCTACAAAGGCAGGCCGAGGGGCCATTGATTGAAAGTGTCTGTGTGGGGCCGATGAGCCTGTTAAAATACTTGTTAACACTCAGGAATCAAAGAGCTGAAATGGAATTGCTTCTCTAGCAATTAGTTTATTGATTTAATCAAGGGTCTTTAATGTAGGGGGTGAAAGTGTGTGCACAGAAGTGGGCCGGATATATGTGTGTGTGTGTGTATTTGGAAGGGGGGTGCTAGGTGATATGCTCTCCTGGCCAATAAAGCAGGGATTTGTGTTTGACTCTGCCCTTAAAGAAACAGATGACCCAGCTGAACTGTAATACTTCAGAGTCAACTCTTGATCTCACTTTTGTTTCTCAGTCTGTCTCAAAAACGTATTCTGTTACGTTGGAAATGACTGATTGGGTAGAAACCACAATGAGAATAATAATAACAATAACATCTTGATTCTTAATTTTTAATAAGAAGTGGAAATGATTGAGAATTAAAAGGGGGCAGAAGGTCATGCTGGATATGGAAATATTTTTTTTCTCTTCACTGCTTTCTTTAGTAAATACTTAAAATCGGGCAAGTTTGTCTTTCCGTTGCATTACTGAAGCTTCTTGCGCAACAATTTTGGGAGTCCAGAGGCCTATAAGTAGCTGTACAAACATGGTCACTTAATTTTTCTTCAGTTTCTCTTCTGTTTATGTCATACTAAAATACGAGATTTGTTTTCCCATCTCAATACTAATCTTTCTGCCACAACAATTTTGGGAGTCGGGTTTGGATTTGAACCAGACAACCATTTTGGATTCTTGTTTCTTTCCTTTTCTTTTGCTCCTTTTCTTTTCTTATCTTTATATATTTTTTGTATTGCAGTTTTTTTTGTTTGTTTTTGCTACAGATCTGGGGGCTTATCCAGGATTTTTTTTTTACCTATGACATTTTCACCGAGACTTAACTAGTTAGCAGTCTAATCATGACCAGGATGGTTTATTTTCATTTTTAAAAATAATTACTGAAGTTTATGCCTCAATAATCTTTTTTTTTGGGGGGGGAGGTCAGTCTTCTCCCACCTCTGTAGATTGAAAGATGTGATGCATTTACTCACTAGCATAGGGCGAGTTGCCTGCTGATCCATTGAGGAAGTTGGGTGAAGTGCCCAGGGTTGCCATGCCAGAATTAGCGTAGCCATTCATGCTAGTGGAGACAGAGCTGTAGCTGCCCTGCTGAGGAGTGGAGCTGGGGACATAACCATGAGGGGACACACTGCTTGTACTTCTACTGAAACCTATGGACAGGGAGAAAAAAAAAAGGAAAGACAGAAAGATTTGTGTTAGATGGTAAAGCAGATGGAGGGAAAATAGAGAAAGATTTCATGCAAGCCTGCCAAGTTCTCAACTCCGTACAAGACTGATGGATGCAGCAATATGAGCCAACAAGATTTCTTAAAAAAAGAAAAAAACTCTTACACAACATATGGCAAAGCACGAAAGCAATGAACAGAGTGGAAGAAGAATGATATTAGAGATCCGACAACTGAAACAAGAGGCCTTTAACCCTGCTGGCTCCCCTCCAGTTTTAGATGCATTGACAAGGCAATTAACACTAAAGTGCTTCCACAGCCTTGCTGTAATTTATAAAGAATGAAGCCTGTATTTCTGATAGGTTGGAGAGCTCCTTCTCTTGAAGGAGTGAGGACAAGGTGGACAGTGTAGTAAGGAAGACGATAAATAGACTTCTCAGGTTCAACGTGCTGACGCTGGAGGAAAAACAGCTGGAAGTGAAAGTATTTTTCTTTTTTCTCTTTTATTACCGTTGTCTTTTTTTTTTTCCTCCAGCGCACTACTCTTCCATAATTAGCATCCATTCTCCCCCATTCTCACCTCACATGATACAAGCTACGGTCTATGATATAAGCAGCTGACCTCCCTTGTTTGCCTCGTAGCTGCAGATGTTTCCAGATGAAGACGGAGGGCAGAAGAAGCTCTTTGGAATTATTGAGACGCGATCCAGAGGCAGGTCCATCCGCTCTCCTCTCGCTCCCCTGATACACGTGATGAATCACCACTGACTGCACCCACATCTCTCTCTGTCAGACAAGGGCCGACCCCAGTCTGATATACACACCCTAAGGGCCCACTCATTTTTCTCTATCGTACTCCATCCATGACTCTCTTTTTCTCCATTCCTCACTCTTTCACAGCCATCCTTTGCTCCTTTCAAGTCCCCCCTCCCCACCCCGTCGTTTCCACTGCCGCCCGCCATCCCCGCTCTCCTTCTCCTGTCCCGCATTTTAAAGGTTTTCTTCGATGCTCCACGCTCTTAAATCAACCCCCCGCTATATTTCCCACATGAAAAATAAAATTTCCATTGCACTACTCATTTTTACTATCCGCCTCAGAAAGAGGAAAATAAATTAGACTCCTGTCACTTTTCCCTCCGTGTCAGGCTTTAACCATTTCTCGCTGCGCTCCGCTCACCCTGATTGGCCGTTTGTGCCACCTCCGACCCGGTGAAGGAGTTTACGGCCATCATGCCGGCGTGGACGGAGCTGCTGCCCAGACTGGCGAGCTGGTTGTGCCCCCGCGGCACTGTCGTGTAGAGGGCCTCTGCGATGTCCGCCGCTCGTTTTAGAATCATCTCCTAACCAGCAGGAAGAAAAACAAACCAGCTCTGGTTACTAATAGGAAAGGAATTAGACAATTATTACAGTGGTAATTAGAAAGTGCGCCCTCTTTTAATTATACAGTCTTAAATCTCAGCGCGTAATAGAAATGAATCAGTTTTTGCCAGTATGTAAAATGTTTATAATCTAATCTCAAATGTAAAAAAAAAAATAAAATAAATCACACATCATCTATTTCAAAAAACCCACAAACTTTACTTTTGACTTTAGAATACTTTGGTATACAGTGAAATAAACCCAAATCATCACACATTCATCACCGTGCTTAAAGGCTAATAAGGGATATTTGTGCTGATATTTTGAGTTTCTACTTCTCTAATCACAGAACCGTCAGTCATACATCAACATTAGTTTTATTTGACCAATGGAAATTCTTCCAGAAGTCTTTTGTTCATTAATATTCAATGTTATTTGTTTAGGCTTGTTGTGATTTTACTGTCATTAGCTCTTGAGTTTCTCTGAGCTTTCTGAGTTTCAAATTGGCAACAGCTTCAAATGTTTTCCCACAAATCCAAGCGAAGCTGCAACATCATATCTAGTTTTTGCCACATGCTTTTGTATTTTAGCTTGATTCTTGTTCATATTTAACGGTCCTTTACGTCAATATGGAATCTGCTGTCTGTTTCTGTCCATGCATTTTAAATCAGCAAAAAATCAGATTGTTTTTATGGAGCCCTCATACGGCATGGCATTTTCAAAGTATCAAAACAAACAAGCAAACAAACAAAAAAAAGACAACCTTTTCACAATTTCATTATATTAGCGCAATAATTTGTCTTTCTTAAAAGCAACAAAAAACATGACTTTTCCTCCCAGTTTTGTAAAGTTCATATTTCATCACTCCTGTCTGCCATCTAAAGTTAGTTTTCACTTTACTTCTTCAGCTTTTCTCCTAGTCTGTGATAAAAGAGATGAGATACTCCCATTTGCACCACATCTAGCGTGAGACACCAGTCTTGTTATCACAGTACGATAACAATCTCACTATATCACAGCATTAACGCAAAACACAGCCATCTACTCTTCCATAATTAGCATCCATTCTCCCCCATTCTCACCTCACATGATACAAGCTACGGTCTATGATATAGGCAGCTGACCTCCCTTGTTTGCCTCGTAGCTGCAGATGTTTCCAGATGAAGACGGAGGGCAGAAGAAGCTCTTTGGAATTATTGAAAATGCAAAGCAACAACAATTTCTATTTCTGGTATTGGCATTACAGTTCTAATGCCAATACCTACAATATTTCTTTCACTCTTTGTTTTCTATGCACTGACTTAAGCAAAAATAAGTCAGTGCATATTTTCCACTCCAGTGGAAAAATCCACTAAAGTGTTTGGTGTGGAGAACAATCTGCCTTCCAGCTGCGTAGAAAATGGTAGTTGGTAGTTTAGTCAGGATATATGTGTAGGTAACTAGCCTGCAGTTGTCTGCTTTATAGCATTGGAGTGGCAAGTCGTTCACTCTTAGTAGTCCAGGCCATGACTCTCCATCAGAGAGAGCAAAGAAACAAGTGGGGGAGGGGAGGAGTGGGTTAGCATTTCTCTCTGCTAACCCTAAATCTCTTCGAAACTTTCTTTGGTATCTGATTCACAGGAAATTAAACAAGAGAAACTGTGTGAAAATCAACATTCCTGCAGTTTAAGGTTCTTTTAATGAACCATTAAAGTGAGGAAGGGACCGGCATTTTCTTTGGCTGTATGGAGTAAAGAGTAACGCAGCGCTGCCTTTCCCCCCACTTTCACTCAGCTGGCTGCGGAAGGCAACCAAACCTTTCCATGCTTCCAAGACAAACAAACGAGCCTATCAGGAAATATTTACAGTTGCGGAAAAGATGGGAAGTCATGTCAAGGAAGCTGAACGAGCACCATCCACTTTTATGCTAAAAGTAATTAGATCATATTGTATTTCAATTTTATGCGTAAATAAAAGAATGCCATGAAACCACGACACGCCTCCTTTAGGTTATCGTGAGATTCTTGTGTTTTTGTGTAAGTGTGGTTGTGTCACCTGGTTATTGTGAGGCATCCCGTACAAGGCCTCCACCAGGTCGGCGGCTCTCTTTAAAATCACCTCCTACATGCAAACAAATAGAGAGAGACAGAGAGAAACAGAGAGAGAGAGAGGGGAAGGGGATTGATCAGGAGCGTGACGGCTCAAAGAGTTCAGTCACTTTTATTACGTTTCACTTCTTACATTATGCTGTGAATGCAGAACAGAGAGTGGCAAAGAGAGGAGGGGGGGGAGAAGCAGACAGAGGCAGGGTGAGGAAGAGAAATGGGCCTATCCCAGCACTTTGTTACCAGCCAGGGCAGTTTGGGAGAGGAGAGGGAAGATACTGTTATCAGTGAATAAAACATGAGCCTATATCTCTCTATCAGTCAACCATCTTCTGCATCTACTTCCCTCCTTTTTTCTTTTTTATTTCTTGTCACTGATGGATCGTGACTCCGGTGCGCATGATCACGCATCAATTTCATTTAACACAACATATCATCAGGTTGACGGCTACACAACCACCCCCAGTCAGTGGCAACACTCTCGTCTCCTGGCCTGTATTAACCCCGGTAATGATCCGAGTGAATGGCCCCCACATCCACTTTGTGTGATAAATGTAGAACATCATTGCTCAGGTGAAAACCGCCGAGCGGAATTTCCCACATCAAACATTTATCCTAACGCAGTGTTACCGCTCCCCCCCCACCACCGCTGCCGCCGCCGACCCCCTCTCTCTTCTCTCCGTCTCTATTCCTTTCCCCTCCCTGAGTGGATGAGTGTGTGACTCCAGGCAGTCGTTATATATGTGTGTGCATGTGATGGAGACACCTACAGCCCTACAAAACCCTTTTTAAAAGTTAATGTGCCGGGGCCAGGATATATGCTGGAGGTGCGACAACCAGAAAATTGCAGCCCCCGCCCTCCCTGCCTCCCTCTAGTTTCTTTCTCTCCCTCTTTCTTTTCCACACACACGCTGTGCGTTATACTCTCCTGAGTGTATCCCTCGCTGTGAACAAGCCCCGAAGCATGTGTGCTCTCTGTTCCGTGACACACCGCCTTTCAATCAGACCTCATATCAAACTCCCCCTCCCCTCCACCCACCACTTCCCCCCACACACACACACGCACACACACACGCATACGCGCAGCCGCACACATGTGGAAGCTGTCGAGCACGCCCGAGACATGACGAGAGGGTCAGCAAAGCAATAAAGATTGTAGAGCGCTGTCCGAGGTGCTAAATTCACTCAATAATGGGAGCGCTGCCTCTGTGTTAACCTCCCATTACTAGCACTATCTTGGGGGGGGAGGCGGGGAGGGGGAGGAGGGGGAGACCAGAGAGGAGGCCTGCTTCAGGTGATTGAGAGATGTAGAGGCCCTAGGAAGGTAAGTGGTTCTTTAGTATGTATGCGCCGCTCTTCGCCTTTCCTTTCTCTCTGCTTTTCCTCCACGCCACACGCCTCCCAGGGATTGCTAGATAGGTAGATGGACGGATGGAGGGGAAAGAGAGGGATGAGGCAGAGGGGAAGAAGAGGGGGGAAATGAGGGAAGTGTGAGGCATTAGGACCCAACCAGATCTGCAGCTGGAGTGTTAACAGTGTTCCGGGAGGACACGTGAGCGCTCGGTCACTTAACGTCTGCGCATTCACCCCCCCACGTCCCCCCCGCGCCCTCCCTTCCCCACCTGTGTCTCCAAACTACTTTCTTTCGTCTCCCTCTTCTATTAATCACTCTCTCGTGGTCCTGCGCCCCGTCTGTGCCCATCAGCCTCTCGTTAGCCGGGGATCTGTCCAGTGGCTAAACGCGATTAGGCCGAGCTCCAGAGTCGTTCTGATAAACAGATAAATGTGGTTAGCTCTGCCGCTGTAAGGGGAGACCATTTCCTGGGCGCAAGGGTCTCTTCCCGTAAAGTCAGGCCCACAGAGACGTCAACAGGAAGGGGAACCTGATCCAGAGCAGAGCCTGGCCCCCGTCTGGAGGGCCGGTCACTCATTAGCAACACCCAGACGCCCACAGCTTCTGCTGAACTCCATGCAGTCCAGCTACCTAGTCGCTCTCACAGTCTGGCTATTACCTACAGCAGAGTGTGCGTGTCTGAACCTGGTTTTTATATTCTTGTGGGGACCTATTTCTGTCTACAATGTGGGGTTGTGGGGACTATTGCTCTTTGTGGGGACATTTTCTTGGTCCCCATGAGGGGAAAAGCTATTTTGGGGTTAAGTTTAGGGCTACGGTGTGAATTGACTTTTGGTTAGGGTTAGGCATGTGATGGGTAAGTATAGGGTAAAAGTTAAGCTGTAGAAAATGAATGGAAGTCAATGTAAAGTCCCCCCAAGATATGAAAACACCACTGCATGTATGTGTGTGTGTGAGGTGTCTGGTTGCTTGCTCCCCTTTTAACATGCTCAGAGTAAGCTTCTTCATCCCTTTACAAACTGACAAAGGAGGTTTGACAAAGAAACCGTGCCTTGAAAAATTACTCACACCTGATACGACATTACTTATACCTATGAAGTTTAAGTGAAATAATACATCCTGGTTTTTCAAAGTAAAAGTTACACTCCTAAATAAAATGTATTGCAATAATTGCTTCTAAGATTCACCTGATTGTGATGCGTTAAACAATGGGACAGTTTAGATCAAAGTGTATGAATGACTCAGTTTAAGTCCAAACCTAAAGGCACTTGAGAATTTGTGAAAAAACTTGAAAACTGATCTTTTAAGACCCCGTCTTTTCAATCAGATTGAGTGCAAACTATTGTGCACAAGAATGAACAAACCTTTTAATAGCTTTAATCGGACAAATGTGCAAATTTTCAACTTCTATGAATACTTTGTCGAGACAATGTGACTGTATGTAGATCCAGAAGTTGCCTGCATGTTCCCCTCTCCTGCCCAACTGAGATGATTGAGGCCAACAATTGGGAGAAGTGTGGTCAACAAAGTGTTATTACCTCAATAAAGGCGCAAATCAATAGCTCTGAAATGAACAAGCGGGCCTGCCAGCTACCGCTGTTCATTTAGAAAGGAAAGAGACACCACCAAGTGAGGGAGAACGAGACGGAGTGGGAAGAGGAGACGGATGGATGGATACAAAGACATTTAGAGAGATACGGGGGGTTGATAGGCTAAAGACCCAAACTCAACGGGACAAGCCGCGCATCCACCAGACACTCCGCCAGGATCAGCAAGGAGTTCTTTATCTTCCCTCTTGCATCTACCTGAGCTCTTCATCCCTACCTCCTGGCCACTTCCCTCCACCCGGTGCACATGTGCGCGTGTGGACTTCTTTTAGTGTGCGCTGCTCTTGTGGATGTGTGCTGGAAGTAATAAAGTCCACCCGGGGTTGACTTCGATCCACTGACCCAGCAGGAGGTAGGACTGGACAGCTATGATGGATCACCTAACCTGCTTCTGCCTCAGCCTCCTTTCTTCCCTCTATTCCTCTTTTCCTCCCCTCACCTACCCCTCTTTGCCAGTCTAAATGACCTTACACTCGGTGGAAGAATAAATGGAGCTGCTTTTTGTTTGTTGTTCCTGTTAATTATCTCCGTCTGCGGAAAATCTCCATAAACAGTCCCCGGCAAAAGCATTCAGAGCTGTTTAACTTTTTGCATTTTGTCCTGTTAGAAGTTATTTCCATTTTATATTACAGACTAACACTAAGTGGTTCACAGATGTGAAGTTGAAGGAAAATGGTACATAGTTTTCAAAAAAACAAACAATCAAAATCTTTAAAAAATATGGCATAAGATATGACCTCGACTGAAACACCTTTCTCTGAAATCACAGTTGACATTTTTGCTCACTCTTTAAACTCAGTCAGATTGGTCGCCATTTGACTTAAGTCTGGACTTTGATTGGACCGTTCTAATCACACTTTTTTATTGTGGGGTTGCTGGCTCCTATCTCAAGTGGCCACCAGGCGAGAGGTGATGTTAAATCTCAATTAAGTGGCCAGTTCATCACAGGACAACACTGAGCAATACAGGACAAACAACTACGCACAATGACCAATTGACCCAGCAGTCACATTTTGAACTGAGGGAAGAGTTTGATCACTAATATTCTCAGAATCACTGAGATTTAACAATAGAATTTAAACTGACAATAAATTACAAATTGGTGGGACTTTAAATATCCAAATGTTCCAAAGGGTGGCTTATTAACAGGTGTGAGGGTGAAGTGGTCTGAACAAAAAGCATGCCAAGCTTTTTAAATTTTAGATTTCTGTGCAACCTTAACTCCTCGTGCACAACTGTGTTTTTCTATCACAGAAAATCCCAATAAAATAAAAACTTCAAGGGATAAGAACAGTTATGAAAGGAATTGCTCCATGACACCTCGTGCATTCTGTAGTCTGTCATGCATGTTCGACTGTCTCCAAAGAACTAACTGCGCGTGAGGACACACCGCCCTTTGCTATTTCTATGAAACTCAAGACGTTTTCAATACATCTCATGTCTTCCAGTTATACCACGTCAAACTCCTGTGGAATCATTTCACTGGGCAAGCAGTGGAAGGACGGTAACACGAGAAGAGTGCAGAGGCGCCGTACCTTGGGTAATCGCTCCTGGTCTCCAGGGTGTCTGGGGATGACCTTCTGTAATCTCTGGAAGCCGTAGTCTATTGTTGGCTCGTTTAGTGCTGAAATAAAAAAAACAAACAAACAAAAAAAAACAAAACAACAATACATAAATAAAGCTTTAAGTCTATGAGTCTTGATAAGAAAAAACACACAAGGTTTAGCCGAGAAACATGACAGGATGCGTCCCGGACACCTGACTTAATCGAGCGAGAACGTGAAACCAAACGTGGCACAAACGTAGGTATTCTCCGCAAGCTCTGGTGTGTGTCTTTGTTAGCCTGTGATGTAATGAATCTCTCTCTGTCTCCTGCTTTGGTGGTTAATAAAAAGACTGTCAGGAAACATGCGGGGGTGAATACATTTGTGTGCATGACTGTCTGTGTGTGTGTGTGTGTGTGTGTGTGTGAATCTTGAGGTCTTGCGTTGATCAGCGACTAATATAAGCAATTACAGAGCTTGGTTCCAATATAACAAAGGCTTGATCGCTCCGGGGAACAAGCTAAACACA
>NW_006800967.1:38346-45266 GCF_000485575.1 Poecilia formosa | reverse complement strand
ATCAAAGTGTCTTGAATAGGAATCAAATAAACACAAAAATTTATTTTTTATCATATTTTACATTTCTTATTTCAAATTGCACGTAACATGTCCACTTCAAAAATACACCTGAACACCTGAACAGCCACAACACTAATTCTCTTGTTTTAATGTAAAATGCTCTGTACCTGCTGCCATCTAGTGGTAATAAAATTACATGATTACGCCGCTAGTCACTGCTACAGCAGAGACACTCAAAGATGGCATTATTTGCAGATAATTAAATATTCGTTTTTAAAAAATCTTTTAAGACCAATTACCGTATTTCCCGGACTATCGGCGCACCATTTACCGCACCTTCAAATGTTTGACCCCCCTCCCCCAAACCCTCGCCTGGAAACTTATCAGCCGCACCGGGCTGCAGGCCGCTGGTATCTCTGCTGCTCTGTTTCCCATAAGGACCCAGCAGAGGGCAGCAGAGGGCTGCGTCCTAATAACTGATGGATATATTAAGGACGCAGTTCTCTGTCTCCAAATCCGGTTTTGTTCACACCGAGTTTACGTGCAGCGGCTTTATTTCCCTCCTGTAGTGGCAGATCGACAGCCCTCAACTTAAAAGCTGCATCATATGAGTTTGAAAACATTTCTCCGTCGTGCTGCTAGCATGTGGTTGTTCGAAATGAAAATTAGCGCGATGACCAGTAGATGACCAATAGATGACCAATAGATGATCAGTAGATGACCAATAGATGATCAGTAGATGACCAGTAGATGATCAATAGATGATCAATAGATGATCAATATATGATCAATAGATGACCAGTAGATGACCAGTAGATGACCAGTAGATGATCAATAGATGATCAATAGATGACCAGTCTCACCCGGCTCTGTAGTTTTTCAGGGACTTCCTGCTGGTGTTGGTCAGCTCCTCATCAAACACTGACTTCCTGCCTCTGCTTGCTGCTTTCTGATTGGTTGCTGCAGACAGAAGTTGGTCAGTCTGCATCAGTTGGGTTCAAGGTTCTGGAGGTTCTGGTCGGGTCTCAGTGTGTGTGTTTCTGACCTTTCAGTGGCGGTTCGTCTTCAGGCATGGCTCTGGCTTTCTTCGCCCGTCTCTCCCGCTTGGCGGCTCGCTCAGCGAACATCTGAGCCTTCAGGATCTCGAACTGAGCGCGCTCCTCAGACTGGGACAGAGAGGACACACTGAGCACGCTCAGAGGCTCAGGTTGGTCTCCGATCAATCAGTGATTGATTTTACCGTCAGCTGTTTCTTCTTCCCATCCTTCAGGAACTTCTCTCTCTTCTTCTTTCCTCTCAGAGCCAAATCGAACTCCTGCAGAGCCTTCGACACTGAAGGGGCAGAAGAAGATCTGAGACACGGTACTCTGCATCATGCAGATTACTACACAGTACTATAGACAATGCTACTTTTAATACTATACTTAATACTACAGAGTACTACAATCCTCCACTCACTGCGGCTCTGCTTGCGTTCCTGCTGCGTCTGAAACCAAACCCTCTGAGAGTCGCTGGAGGAGGCGGAGCCTTCTAGACGCTTCTGAGCCACACTCAGCTACACACACACACACACACACACACACACACACACACACACACACACACAGCTGTTAACATGTCATCAACTATCTTCAGCAGGTCATTGAGACGACTTGCTGATGTTGGTTTAAAGCTGCAGTAACGTTGCACCTCTTCCTTTCTCACTGCTACACCTCGCAGCTAGCTCCCTACTGCTCGCAGCTAGCAGCTAGCTCTCTACAGCTAGCAGCTAGCTCCCTACAGCTCGCAGCTAGCTCCCTACAGCTCGCAGCTAGCTCCCTACACCTCGCAGCTAGCTCCCTACTACTCGCAGCTAGCAGCTAGCTCCCTACAGCTCGCAGCTAGCTCCCTACAGCTCGCAGCTAGCTCCCTACAGCTCGCAGCTAGCTCCCTACAGCTCGCAGCTAGCTCTCTACAGCTCGCAGCTAGCAGCTAGCTCCCTACAGCTAGCAGCTAGCTCTCTACAGCTCGCAGCTAGCTCCCTACAGCTAGCTTGCCATAAAAGCGTAGCCACTAATTACGGCAGAAAAACAGTTTTCTGTACCAATAAGTTATTTCTACACGATTAGCACATAGAGTAGCGCGCTCTCTAAGTTGATTGTCAGTTCTAAGTCCTGGTGGTTAAGTGACGTTTTTGGTGCATTTTTTTCTGATGGTGAAATATGGAAATAACAGATACTTTACAAAAGTTTCATACAGATTCATATGTTAATAATTAATGGCTATGCAGTGCCACACTTGGCCTGTAGGTGTCACTGTTTGTGCGCTTGTTGAGGCCTAAAGTAGGCGGAGCCAGCTGCTCCAGACAAACATGGAGGCTGATTGAAGTCCTGTCACAGGAACTCGTTTTGCTGGATGATAAATTGTCCCAGAAGTTATTGCGATAAACGATAATATTGCTGTTTTGACACCATTTTCCAGTAATGACAGATATAATAGAATTAGAGTAATAATTAGTAGAAAGAGAAAAATGATAAATCACACAAATGGATACTATTCAGTTTATCGTAATTTCAGGTTCTGATCCGGTTCTGACCCGCTCCGTCCAGCCTTACCTTCGCCTCAGATGCAGCCATCTCTCTCTCCTCTCTCTCCAGCTTCATCACCGCTTCAACGTCTTTCTCCAGTTTGCTGATCAGATCTCTGAACTTCAGGACGACCTCTGGAGGGGAAACAAACCCGGTTTCAGTCTGGTTCTGACCTGACTTGGCTGAAGAACCGGACCGCCCCTGGCGCTTACCTGTGGGCAGGACGCGGGCCTTCACGCTATTCTTGGCTGACTTCACCACTTCCTTCAGCGTCTTCCTCTCCGACTCTCCGACCAGAGACACGGAGCGGCCGGAGCGGCCGGCGCGGGCCGTGCGGCCGACCCGGTGGACGTAGTGCTTGGTGGTGGACGGCATGGTGAAGTTGATCACCTGGGCAGCAGGTGGGAGCAAGTTCAGGATGCCGACCCGGTTCTGTTCCGGGTCAGATCACAAAACGAGCCGAAGCAGAACTCTCACCGTTTTCACGCCGTCGATGTCCAAACCTCTGGCCGCGACGTCGGTCGCCACCAAGATGTCGATTTGCTCGTCTTTGAACCTCCTGCAGAACCGAGACGGACCAGAACATCTGAACTGGGGCCATGAATCCATTTGTTCAACAATCCATTTTATAGTTTCTGAAGATTTTAAAATCTGGATGTTTTTGGTTGACAAGCGTTTTACAGCTTCTGTTTATTAGGACTTTGAATTCAGGTGAATGACAGAGAATTGGGGCTGGGATACGATTTGTAAAATTCCTCAAAATAAAGTTAAAACAATGCGAGAATAAAGCATTAATATTAGGAGAACGAAGTAATCAGTTTATAAGAACTCATGAAAAACAAAAAGTGGAAAGTCGAGCATCTGGTGAAGTTATGCTTTGGTTAATCCATCAAATTATGTTCAGCAGGTTTTTCTAGAGTTTTCTCTATTTGAAAAACGAACAACATGTCACATCTCAATGACTCGAAGCTTTTCTTATTAAAACTGCTTTTTATTTTAAAATTTTCTCCTGGTAAAATTGTTTCATTCTGCTAATAACTATATTCTCATAATTAAATTAAACTACAAAAGTTCTCATTTCTTGATACTCTGTGGTACAAAACCGTTGATTAAAATCAGAAATCATATCTGGAACGAACCAACCTGGAGATGCTTTTAAGCCCAGCTGTAATCTGAACCCGTTAGAACCTACCTGAGGTTCTCCAGCCTCTGGTTCTGGCTCAGTTCTCCATGCAGCTCCCCGACCTTCAGGCCCAGCAGGCCCAGCAGGATGTGCAGCCGGTGGGCCTGCTTCCGGGTCTGGGTGAACACCATCACGTGGTCCTGGAAGGTCCGGGTCAACAGCGCTGGGAACAGAACATCCGGAGAGTCATGGTCCGGCCCGGAGGACAACAGAACCTCAGCAGAACCTGGACCTCCCCGGTCCTACCTGCCACCACAGCCTCCCGGTCTCCTTCCCGGTGCGGTCGGATCCGAACGAACTCCTGCCGGAGGAACGGCGCCACGTCCGTGTTGCTGTTCACAAAGATCCTGATTGGCTGCTTCAGCGACACCGCCGCCAGGTCCTTTACCTGGAGGCAGAGAACCGGGTCACATGACCCACAGAACCGGGTCATGTGACTGCAGGATGGGGGAACCCATTGACATACATTGCATCGTATTGTTTACATCCCTCTTTGCTAAAAGCTGATTGTTTTCCTTCCCATCCGTGGCAACAAACAAAACCGCTAGCTAAATGAAACCAGGATGTTGGGAATATTAGCTCAGAGCGCCACAGCAAAGGGGAAAATAATGCAGAAAAACCATTAAAGAACAACCCAAAGCAACCTGAGTTGTTCTTTTGTCTCACTCTCTGTGTTGGCTACGTTACACGCAGGTTTTGTTACCATAGCAACTGACTAACATCACTAATGTATCAGGATTCAACACCGAAAAACGCTCAAACATTTCCCACACAGACTGAATAACATTCTGTTATAGTTCTATGTTTACTTTATGATTATTAATAAGTGATCACTGTGTTAGATTAGCTACTGCTGCTATCAGCTAATTCAGTGTTTTTCAACCACTGTACTGCGGCACACTAGTGTGCCGTGAGTGATCGTCAGGTGTGCCGTGGAAATTATTCAATCTCACCTATGGTACCGTATTTTCCGGACTATAAGCTGCTACTTTTTTCCTAAGCTTTGAACCATGCGGATTGTAGCCCGGTGCGGCTTTTCTGTGTATTTTTCTTCAACCACCAGGGGGCTCTCTAGCAGGAAGTGAATCATTAGAAGTCAAAATTGTAAATCAAAGAAGAACGCGTTAATTTTCATTTAGAACAACCACATGCTAGCAGCAGGACGGAGAAATGTTTTCAAACTCGTATGGTGCAGCTTTTAAGTTGAGGGCTGTCGATCTGCCACTACAGGAGGGAAATAAAGCTGCTGCACTTCAGCGCGGTGTGAACGAAACCATGGTTAGCAGTGGCTAGCGGCGTCATCATGTAATTTTCTTACCACTAGATGGCAGTAGGTACAGAGCATTTTACATTAAAACAAGAGAATTAGTGATGCATGAATGTTACAGGTAGCGGTGAGAGCATCGTATCTAGCTGTGACGACAGTGATGGAAAAGAGTGAAGCTCAGCAGTAGTTGGAAAGAACATGGGTCCATTTCCCTCAACATGTCTGTGTGAAGTGAGCTTCTCAAGCCTGGTTACTATAAAAACTGAAACCAGAGAGAGACTGAGAGCTGTTGAGGAAGAGCTTTGTCTTTCTTCAATTTCTGCCAGAAATCGGCTGTTTTATCCAAACATGCACAGGTTTCACACTAGATGGGTGAAATATACAGATATTGACATTTTGTACATGCAAATCTAAATATTGTAACAGTGAAATCCTTCCCAAATATTATTGCTTCTTTCAGAATAAGAATTATTTTCTGTATTCTGGCTATAAGAATGCTTGTGGATTAGTTTGTAAAACACTTTGAAGTTTTCTACAACTTCTGTAAATTTAACACCACAGTGTTGTGGCTGTTCAGGTGTTCAGGTGTATTTTTGAAGTGGACATGTTACCTGCAATTTGAAATAAGAAATGTAAAATGTGATAAAAATACATTTTTGTGTTTATTTGATTCCTATTCAAGACACTTTGATAAGAATGACTATATATGTAATATAGGCGGCTACAGAGTATCTTTGTTTACATTTTTGGTTGGTGATGTGCCTCGAGATTTTTTCAATTAAAATAATTACCTTGGCTCAAAAAAGGTTGAAAAACACTGATCTAATTTACCAGAGCGATAGATTAATGATTGTTAGCAAATCTAATAGCTTTTTAGGTTAGCTACTCCTCCAGCTAATTATCTACCAAGCTAGCTAGCTTATGCTAGTTAATGTACATTAGTTTGGTAGCTAATTTGAAAGGTTTCTTTAAACTGAACTGAAACCTCGTCATCTAGTCGTTATAGAGTTGTCAACTAGCAGCAAAGCGCCTGACGGACTGGACATCATGTGTCTATTATGTGTCTATCATGTGTCACACGTTGCTATGGTAACGGCTGCTGTCCTATGGCGGTACCTCCTCGCTCATGGTGGCTGAGAACAGCATGGTCTGCCGGTTGTAGGAGCACAGCCTGATGATCTCCTTCATCTGCTCCTCAAAGTACTCGTCCAGCATCCTGTCAGCAGCACACGGAACCGGGCCGTTAGCGGCTATGCTAGCGGTCCGGTTCCGTCGACCGGTGGCGGCGCCCCCACCTGTCGGCCTCGTCCAGGATCAGGATCTCGATGTGGCTCAGCTCGAAGCTCGGCGTGTTGTGAAGGTGGTCGATCAGTCGGCCCGGTGTGGCAATCAGAACATCTGGACCCGCCCTCAGAGCCACCTCCTGTGACTTCAGGTCCAAACCGCCTGCAGATGGCAACAGCAGCAGTCAGCCGGGACCAGAACCGGGCCGGAACAACCTGAACTGGGTCGTTTCCATACCAACAGCCAGGCAGGTGGTGATGGAGGTGAACTGGGCCAACTGGCGGGCCACCGAGTGGACCTGGATCCCCAGCTCTCTGGTGGGAACCAGAACCAGGACCCGGGTCACCTGGGACGTCCTGGGTTTGTAAACCAAGCGCTCCAACACCGGCAGCATGAAGGCCGCCGTCTTCCCTGAGGACGGAACCGGAAGACAGCTTCACTGGTTCTGGTTCAGTACCAGAGACCAGAACCAGAGGCTCCGGTTAAGGTTCTGTCAGAAAACCATTCATCCATCCATCATCCATCCATCCATCCATCCATCCATCATCCATCCATCCATCATCCATCCATCCATCCATCCACCCATCATCCATCCATCCATCATCCATCCATCCATCCA
>NW_006800967.1:36065-37672 GCF_000485575.1 Poecilia formosa | reverse complement strand
CACCCATCCATCCATCCATCATCCATTCATCCATCCATCATCCATCCATCCATCCATCCATCCATCATCCATCCATCCATCATCCATCCATCCATCCATCCATCCATCATCCATCCATCCAACATCCATCATCCATCATCCAACATCCATCCATCCATCCATCATCCATACATCTATCCATCATCCATCCATCCATCCATCCATCATCCAACATCCATCCATCATCCATCCATCCATCATCCATACATCTATCCATCATCCATCCATCCATCCATCCATCCATCATACATCCATCCATCATCCATCCATCCATCATCCATCATCCATCCATCATCCATACATCCATCCTCCATCTATCCTCCATCAATCCAACATCCATCCAACATCCATCCATCATCCATCCATCATCCATCCATCCATCATCCAACATCCATCCATCATCCAACATCCACTCATCCATCCATCATCCACCCAACAGTGTTTAATGTGTCCTGCCGGGGTGAACAGAACCAGAGAACAGAACCGGTCCCAGTACCGGTTCCAGTGGCAGCACAGGCACACAGGTCTCTGCCCAGCAGCCCCACGGGAATGCAGGCCTTCTGGATCGGTGTTGGCTCTTTGAAGCCCAGAGCCGTGATGGCCTGCAGGAACAGAACCGCAGAGCAGGTGAGACCAGAACCGGATCCAGAACCAGAACCAGAACCGGGTTCGCTGGGTCTCACCTTGAGAATGGGTCGGGACAGGTTCATCTCTTCGAACGTCAGCTGCTCGTTGTACTGAGACGCGTCCTCAGAAAACGTCTCTGGAGCCTGAGCACAGAGACAGACGTTACCATGGTGACACATTCATCAGGACCAGCCTGTGCTCCTCTTCCTCACCTCCTCTTCCACATTCTTCTTCTTCCTCCCTCGCCGCTCTTTCTCCCTCAGAGTGTCTGACAGGAAACAGGAAGCAGATTAGAAAAATAAAAGACCAACCAGAAGAAAATATGATGAGTTCAGACCCAGTCAGAACCAGAACCTTCAGGAGGACAGCAGTCATACCTGATTTGGTCAGAACCTCTTCATCAATTGAGCCAAACTCCTCCTCTTCATCACCATCCTCGTCCTCTTCATTTCTGTCAGCTGGCTCCTCCTCTTCCTCCTCCTTCATCTCTGAGCCTTCAGCTTCAGAACTCTGAGACGATTTCTCCTAAAGACAAAAGACTAGAACTCATACAGGAAGTAGATCAAACAGGAAGTAAATAAAAACAGGAAGTGGATTCAGGACAGACTCACCTCAGCTTTCCTCTTCTTCCTGACCTTCTCTATTTTCTGGTCCAAAGTCGTCAGGGTTCTCTGTGAACACAGAACCCGGTCAGAACATTTTGTAAAGAAGCAGGCTGCAGGTTCTGCTGGGTTCTACCTTCTTCTTGAGCTGCTTCAGGACGTCACTCATGGCCCAGTCGTCATCCAGGCTCAGACCGTCTCTCTCTCCAAACTCAAAGTCACAGTTGAAGTCTGTCGACCTTTGACCTCCAAACTTCTTCTTACGGTTCAGGATGATAGGCTCCTCCTGCAGAACATCATCATCATCATCATCATCATCATCATCATCATCATCATCAT
>NW_006800967.1:32632-34198 GCF_000485575.1 Poecilia formosa | reverse complement strand
CTAATCTTTACATCACCAAGGCTCATTAAAACAAACCTTTATCTGGGCTGTTTTCTATTCTTCCTCCTTCTTCTCTCCCTCCCTGAAGGATAAGTCCTTTTCCCAGACATCGTTTTGCTAGCTTAGCTTCTGACCGGAGCTTTGGACGTTTGGATGCTCATTGCAGCTCATGTTACCAGCGAGACTGCGGTACCTACCGCGGCCACTAGGGGCCCCCAGAGCAATTTAGTTTTTCTTTTTTATTCATAAAATAATAATTTCTACAAACATGATCAAATATATATTATTGTAAAAACAAATCACTTCATGGTGAAATTGTGTGTTTTTGATATTATAATGACAGAAATTATTACTAAAATAAATGAATAAATAAATAAACTCCACTAAGCAGCCCGTTAGTGGCCCTAGGGCCCTAAGTGGCTGCTTAGTTTGCTTATGCCTTGGGCCGGCCCTGATCATCATCAGCAGCAGCAGCAGCAGCAGCAGCAGCAGCTCCTGAAACAGATCTGGACCGGTCGGTTCTGATCCAGTGTGGGGATTTCTGTTCATCAAAATTGTAAACGCATCAGAATTTTTCACCAGACCAATCAGAACCTTTTAATCCAGACTCTGGGATTAAATGTGTTTTTAATCCAACAGGCCTCATCAGAACCCGGAATATGGTTTATTACGGAGGGTTTCCATAGCAACTGCTGGCTGTCTGCTGTTCCTCCTGAACACATCGGAACCTCGAGGTCCAGTTTTTGGTTTTAACTGCACCAGAACCTAACCCTTCACATGATTGGATCAGGATCGCGGTTCTGTTGGACTTTGTTCCAGACCATTCAGCTGGTCTCAGATCTGATGGTCGGATCCATTTCATCAGAACCAGACAGATCCGAACCTCAGAGAGTCCAGTTGACCCAGCAGCAGCTTCGGTGCAACAATCAGTTTCATGTTTGGTTTTGGTCCCGGTTCTGGACTGACTTACCTCCGGCTCGGATTCAGTTGCTGGTTCCTCTGGACTCAGATCCTCGTCCCGGATGGTTCCGATCAGACCCAGCTGCTCCAACATGGTCTAGCAGTTCCGGTACGCCCCAACGTGAGCGGTTCTAAATGGTTCCGAGAGGTTCTGAAAGGTTCTGCTGCTCTTGTTCCTTTCAACACACTTACACGTGTTTACGGAAACCGGAAGCTGAAGCGCGTATTTCCGGTTGGTGTCGTTGCTTTCGTGCCCCCTGCTGCTGCGGAGCGGAGATGGTAGAACCAGGGCCGGTTCGAGCTGCGTGGGGCCCCGAGAGAGACGCTGTTTGGGGCCCAGTGAAGAGATTCCCAACCCCTTAGACCAGGGATGTCAAACTCCTAGTGATGGGTCCGGCAACACCGATGCGTCCAGCCCACAGACCAAAACGTGTCGGTGCGCGTATTGGTTTCAGCAAGTCACGTGACCGATACAGGAACTGTTTTGAAATGACATTAATGTGCCAAACTGTGTTTATAAGGAAGCGAATCTGTCAAAAGCATTTGCCAAGCGAATTCTTAACCTTTTACAGCGTCACCTATGGAGCAGCCTCAAATAAAAGGTTT
>NW_006800967.1:17894-30183 GCF_000485575.1 Poecilia formosa | reverse complement strand
AAAGAACAAAAGCAAATATTAAATTGTTAATGCATGTCACCATGAGAAAACCCACTGAGTTTAGCTTAAAAAACTTTTCTTAAAATTAAAATCACACATTTTTATCTCATGAAGTGAAAAATTATTTGCAAAACAAACTTATTTGCTCTTGTCATAAATCTTTTCTTGCTATTCTAAGTTTTTGTTTGTGACTCAAAGTTTTGCTTGTGATTCTCACATGACATCGTGGGCGGGGCCTGAAATCCAACAAAAGATTTCTGATGTGTGCAAATAAAAGTTCATGTTTGGCAAATAACTATTTAAGTTCACGAGACAAAAATGAGTTATTTAATTAAAAAAAAGGTTTTTAATAAAACATTTTGCTTAAAAAAAGAAATCATTACAATTCCAAAAGTTCTGATTACAATCTTATTTTACTTAAATGAGGTTAGTTTTTTTTTTTCATTGAATCATTGGGGAAAACAATTAACTTCATACTCTGCAAACCAGACCTTAAACTTAAAGTCTGGTTGAGTTTTTCCTTCATTAATGACTTTTATTACATACATTTTATCTATCATGGTAGTTCAGGTGAGTTATTTTTACTTCTATATTAATATCCTTGTTGGTCTTTTATTTAAGTGCTATTCTCCTTCAAGCTACATTTACCTAACGCCAGAATTAATGCAATGTACTTTATGCAGCAAAGGAAATTAGACATGTATCCATTATGGAGATGATCGGTTTTGGACGGGCGATGTTCCCCTATTGCATAATCAATACTGAAGAATGACTGATATAATTGACGATACAGGGAAGAAGCTTTTTGTTATCTAGCTTTGCTAGCAGAGTCGTTAGCTAGCAGCTAGCTAGTAGCACAACAACAACAGCCTGATGTCTGTATGATAAAAATCCTGAATCGATAGATCAGAACAGTTTCTCCTCCCCTCAGTAGTTCTTCAGAGAAAGGCAGACAGAGGCCTGTCAGTGTCTGTTGTATCTCATTTCCTCTCTGCTTAAACCGCTGAAGCAGAAACGAGACTTCAACGTTTTCTGTCATCTGACCAGCAGCAGGTCTGCTCCACTTTATTCACCAAAAACTGATCTGTAATCTGAACGTTCGCTACGTTCAGCTCCAGTTAGCCACCTTATCTCACTGTGGAGAGGCAACTGGGTCATGTGTCACGGGCAAAAGGTCAAAGGTCACAAGGTGCCTGGAGGGCTTATTATGTACAAAAAAACAAATAATTTTAGTACATGTTGTTATGTGTCAGAAGAGGGCTTAGGAAATAATACAAAAAAAAGAATCTGAGACCAGCACGTCCTCCTCTGACAGGCTTATCAAAAATAAGATCCTAAACGTTTGAAGCTTAATTACCTCCTTGTGTAGATCAGCTCCCCAGAGCCTTGCTAACGACCTAATTATTCTATTCAGGTGGTGCAGCAGAGGAACATCTAAAAGCTGCAGGACAGCGGCCCTCCAGGACTGGAGTTTGACACCTGTGCTTTAGATCAGTGGTGCTGCGTCCTGGAGGCCCGGCATCCTGCAGGTTTTAGTCTCTCCCTGGTTTGGCACACCTGGATCAAATGGTGGCTCGCTAGAAGACCTAAGAGGAACATTGACAAGCTGAAAAGGTTGTTGCTGCCACCAGGGAGAGAACAGGATGCCGGGCCTCCTGGACCCACTTTGGGCACCCCTGCTTTAGATGGTCCACAAAAATTACACAATACATTATATTTTACAAGCCAACAGGCTACATTTAAAATTACACATGCTGAGGTGAATTAAACGGACTAAAACGTTTTAAGGAAACAACAAGTCTTTGTATGTCAATAAAAACCAGATTCCTCTCTGTAAACTGTAAAATAATATTTAATTTTACCTGTGGCTTTCTAACTATTGACCTACCTATTTTCCCCCTAAAAGAAATCTGACTGTAAAAAGCTAAAGACAACAGATGTATTTAGAGCTGCAGTTTGTAACTTGTATAAAACTTTTTTTTATATAGTGTTTAAAACTGTTTCCATGTTGTGACAGTATAATATGAAGCAGATATCTGTGAAAAGTTTGATCTCCTTCCTGAGTTACTGTTGCCATCTGAAGAAATGTCAAAAACAACCAATCAGCGTCAGGAGGCGGGACTTAGTGCTGTAAATCATCCTCATATATGCGCTGATTTTATGCCGATGGGCAGAAACGACTTACTGACACAGGAAAACTGTTTATCCACCTTCATCTTGTCAGTTACATTGTAACAGAAAAACAAATGAACTTGTTTGTGGTTATTTTGTTGTTCAGACAGAAATCATTTGTTTAACCAGAATCATGAAACAAACTACAGAATTTGGCAGTTTAAATGTGATGCAGTCAGTAACATTTCAATGTCATATTTTTATGTGACTGTTTATATTTATAAAACATAATTAACACAAACTTAATGTCATTCATCTGTGTGGATGGAGAGAAATCAGGACAGGAAGCAACATGTCGCTCTGATATTAGTTTAAAGTCAAGAAAATCCTAAGTGATAAAAAAAATATGCATTTATTTTTAGGGTGAATCAGCAGGATCTGTAATTTGCTTAGGCTACTGGTGGTTGTTCATGAAAAGCGTTGGTTTTACGTGCGCTCAATTAAGATTTAGAATGCCGATCTTCAGTTTGACATAAAATAAAGTCATTTATTGTCAGAACAGTGTCCATTATCTTATTATTTCCTGTTTGCCTCTGACTATTAACACCTGAACAGAATCATGGTTGACCTTAAATAACCCATCCCCCATCAGACACTCAGAACTCAAAATTAAATACGCCCCCTGGTGGCCATAGACACCAGAAAGGATAAATGGCTCCTCCACTGTTAAATGTTAGACCGTGTGGATTGGAGAGCAGAGGCCTGACCCGGTCAGCAGCGATCTGAAAACAGTGTTGCAGTCTGAGAGACGACATGGATCCGTTTGTATCCACATTCTGACCTCATGTCACAACGCCACATTTCCACATCACAGAATGAATCAAGCCCTGGATGACGCTGCTGCATTTTATTAGAACATTTTTATCATATTATTGCACAAAGTTTTGTATAATATGTTCGCTTGAACCTTAGACTGAGAATCCATTTTACCCACATTAGGAAATGTAGCTGAAAAATGGATATCACAGCAACTTGTTTGTCATCTTAATAATTACACACTTTCAGTTCTGGTTCTGACCCAAACATTTATCAGCAGAATGAGTTAGGCAGCTGCTTAGGGCCCCCACACCACCAGGGGGCCCCCAAGAGCACCAAGCTAGCATGACGAAAATATTTAAAATAACATTGAATAATACAAACTACAAACTGTAGTAACAAACTAATTGTTACTACACATGGAAAAATAATTTCCATAATTTCCATAGTTGTTACATAAATAACGGTTAATCTCTGAAACAGATATAAAACTTCTTAACCTGTTAACTGTAAACTTGGTGTTTATTATTATTATTATTTTCAAATAGTTAAAATAAGATGGCACAGCTAAGTAGCTCTCTGCATTTCTACATCCAAATAATTTTTTTTAGTTTGCTGCTCCTGTAAGGTTAAAATCAACAGCCGTCATAGCGCTGGTCTAAGCCAATTACAAACAATGCTAATGTTAGCAGCTATGCTACACACACAGAGTAGCTTAAGAATGATGAAGCATCCGATGTTGACATGTTGATATGAGGCCCCCAAACAAAACCTGCTCAGGGCCCCAAAGAGGCTTGGGCCAGCCCTGTTCAATGGAGACGGCTAACCGGAGATGTTTTCTCCAGAACGTCTCGACAGAAAGGAGAGTTTTACAGGATCGATATGTCAAAGTAAATAACCGACACTCACTCTCTGGAGTCCCACAGGCCTCCATGCTTGGATCGCTGTTATTCAGCTTTGATATTAATGGACTCCGTCTGAGTGCAGACATCCACCGATATGCACATGATACTGACATCTACATACATGGATTAAAAGTATAAGATTAAAAATCACATTGGTGAAAAAATTTAAATATGTCTGCATTTTGTTTGATTCAAATTTATCATTCAAATCTCATAGTAAGAAGATGAAACGTTTAGCTTTGCACATTTTGGGAATACAAGATACTGTTTGTCTAACGTGGCTGCAAGAATATTCCTGAACTATAGTTTATTTATCTCATAACTTAATGTTTAACACCAGACCTCTGGATGGTCAGACACCAGAAGACGTGCTGTCCTGTGGGTGAAAGGTGCAGTACACACAACCAACACCAGGGGTGGGGGGGCAATACTGATGATTTCATGTAGAAATAATTTTTTTAAAGCTGACATCTAGTGACAGTCACAGACGACGGTGGGCAAACAATTCTCATGCAGCTGTAAGTTGTTTCTTAGCAGCGCTTACACAAGTTGATTAACAGCACCAAGACCCTCCTCCTGGCTCTGATTGGTTGTTTCTGACAGAGAGCTGCATTACTGCCAATGACATGGAGGAGATTGATTTTTTTTTCCCCACAGACTTTTTGTAAAACATTTTTTTAAAAACGTTACATTCTGCAGCTTTGAGCTTGTTTGGTTCCCCAGTTGAAGGTTGAATGTTTGTAGATCTTCAGTGTGAAGTTCAGCTGCTGCAAATAACCTGAATATTAAAAAAACTTTATTTTTACTAAATGGAAGCAGCAACTTCATCCAGGATGCAGAGGAGGAGGAGGAAGAGCAGGGGGCGGAGTCAGTCCCTGGGGATAAAACTCTCCACAGAGAATCAGACGCTCAGAGTCAACCGAGCCGGCAGAGCAGAGACAACCAACCAGAACGGACCAGAACCGACGGGTCACAACTCCTCCTCCTGCAGCGCCTCGGTGAGTTTCTGCTCAGACATTCAGAGGAAAGTTCAGATGAAGCCAGAGGGAGACTGACTGCAGATTAACTACAGATTAACCACAGATTAACTACAGATTAACCACAGATTAATTACAGATTATCAGGAGTAACAGAGTAACGGGCTGCGGCCATGGGGAGGAGGAGGTGAGTGTTTCCCAGAAGCGGCTCTGGTTCTTCTTCAGGTCTGACTCCGTGTTTTCAGCCTGACTCGGATGATCTGGGCCGACTCCGAACCAGAACCTTGATGGCCTGGTAGGTTTAGTTTGGCTTTGGATCAGGTCAAAGGTCAGAGCTCAGCATCAGTTTTTGGCTGAATGAAGACAGACAGCTGGACGTTTCAGAGCGTCTGCAGAGCTAATGACTGCGCCTGCGGTCATGTGTCTGTAGCAGCTGTGAGCTGATTGGCTGTTCAGTAAACCGCTGTGATTAAACATCTGCTGCTGGGTTAACTGTGCCCAGGGTTTGGTCTGCAGGCCCTGTCTGGCTGAAAAGGTTAAAGTTCATTGGATGAAATGTGTGTGTGTGTGTGTGTGTGTGTGTGTGTGTGTGTGTGCTGAACCCTGAGCTGTGACTCACAGGCATCTTGTTTTCCTCCTCTGTTTATTTCTGACTGATCATTGATGGAGACGTGACAGAACCACTGGGTCCGGTCAGCGGCTTCGGCCCGCCTGGCGGTCCCACTGCGTGAACAGAAAGCTGAAAACATCTCTCCGTGTGACGCCATTTCAACAAGAGCTCAGCATGAACTGCAGTAACCCCAGTTTGTTTCACAACAGCCTGAAACCCCCGACTGTCCCCAACCCACTTCCTGTCCCCATCTGAGGACAGACAGGACAAAGGGACAGGACAACGACCCCGGCCCCGCTTCAGCGCCTCCATCTGCACAATAAACACTTCTGTCGAGGTCCGACATGAAAACACCGTCTGATGAACAGAACCAGCAGATTGGAGCTTCTACCAAACATGTTTCTACAGCACTGATGCTGCTGCACATGGAAAAAAGGAGAAAATTTACACCCCAAAAAAATCACTAATTGGAGATTAACCTCAGAAATATTCTAGAAAAAACAAGGACATTTCTGAGCTCCAACAGTCACACATTTGCTGGAAAAAACAACATTTTGAGATTGATATAAAACATATTTCCAGAAAAAAACTGGAAAGTTTGAGATTAATCTCAAAAGTTCTGAAGTTTTTGGAAGAAATTTACTCCTCTTCAGAACCAGAACCAGAACCGGGCCTATCTTGTCTGTTGTCCTTGCAGCTCCAGGTCAGGATGACTTCCCTTCTCGTGCCGCTCCTCTTCCTGTCGCCAGTGGTCTTCATCATGGCGGCTCCAGAACCAGCCGGCTGTAAGATCCGGATCACTGATAAAGGCCTGGAGCTGTGTGAGTAACCGAACCTGCGAACCGGGCCTGCGTCTGCAGAACAGAACCGGATCAGAGCTGATGGTTTTTTTTTAAGATCCATGTTTGAACTGCCTTGTTGATAAATTATCCCAATAATTATTGCAAAAAACGATAATATTTCCCAGTAAAATATAGCAAACAGTTTTTTCTCAAAGACCAACAGACTGGAACTGGAAGATATTTTAAATATCCAAAATAAAAATCGACAACCAAAACCAGAAAAAAAAAATTATTATGAAGTCTCAGTAAACAAAATGTGTCTTTAAAAAATATATTAATAAAAATGGAAATTATTGCACTCGTTTTAATTTATCTTGTGATTAATTGACTCACTGAATATTCATTGATTAAATGTGAGATTAGTGAAGATGGATGAATATGAATTTATTTCAACATGATGTAAAAGGATGCAACTAAAACATACACTGCAAAAACACAAAACTGTAGTTTCTGGTGCAAATATCTGAGTTCACTTAAAATCAAACAAAACTAATTCATAAGTAATTATAAGTATACGTAAGATATAGAAGTTTGTTTTAAGTCAGTGTTGAGGAAAATAAATATTCTTAGTGTTTAATACAGTTAAATCTTATGACTTGAAAATAGTGGATTAAGTAAGAGTCCTTTGAATAACATCTTAGAGGGCTTTAAGTTGAAGGATGTCTGTTATCAGGGAGGAACCAGGCCATGAATGAACTTTGGCACAAAGGCAGCGAGGAGACATCTAAAGTCATCTCCCTCAGAGAAACACTAAAACTTCAGGACAAACAAAACTAACAACACAATACTAGCAATAATTGCAATTGAGTTAGTAGTTAAGAAAATAAATTTAAAGTATGCTAGTTTTAAAACTTAACATGTCTTGATTGAAATAGCCTAATTATAGTTTTAAAATCAGTAACTTATTCTGGCCTATTGACCTTTATGTCACCTGTAGTCACAGCAGATGGTTTGCTAAGATCTTTTGATCTGCCATTTGTCTGTGTGGGAAACAATCAGGAGAAGTTCCAGCTTTTCACACTCATCTGTGAAAAGCCATAAAACAACAGGAGTTCAGGAGAGTCTCTGCTCTCACTTCGTTTAAACAATGGAGACAAAAGGCCTTAGATCGTGACTTGCAGGAAGTTTTAAAAAGGGTCAGAGACAGATCCTGGTTGGAGGAGCAAAGGTACGCCTTATTTGAATAAATTAAAGACTAGAATACGCCTTTACTATAAAACCTTCTATACAGGAGTAACAAATCAGATTTGCTCTCGCAATTCTCCAAAGACGTATTTGCTTTTTGTTTGTCGTTTCCATCTTTTGTCTTTTTCTCTCTCAGGTAAATTCATGTGTTGTTTGTGCTCTGAGGTTTCTGATGTTTTGTGATGCATTTGTCTGGTGATAGTTTGCATCAGTCTTGAATAAATGCTGATTATTGTGACGCTGTTATCTCTGCATAATCTCAGTCTTTGCGCACAGCATTTTTCTGAATCCGGGCATAAGAGAGGATTTAACGAGTCAAAAGGTTTTAAAGTTTCAGAATTTTCCCTCTCTTAACAACACTTATAACAGCGGTTCCAAACTTTTTCTCCTGGCCCCCCCTGTGGATTACGATGGGGAGAGTTAGACTTTGGTCTTCTAATTGAAACGGCGTTTGTGACGAGGGGTAGAGAGACTCTTAGAGACTCCCTGTTATGCTCTTCAACCCCCCCCCCCCCACACACACACACACCCGGGACACACAGCGTTCATCGTTGTTTTTTTGTTTTGTTCTTTTTCTTTCATCCATCCCGCCCCCCGGGAATGGCACGGCGCCACCCTTAGGGGGCGAGCCCCACAGTTTGGGAACCTCTGACTTATAACATGGAAAATATTGTTAGAAGTGAAATAACCTGCCAGTGGAACTTGTGTCAGAGATAAGGAATTATTGTTCCTTATTTTACTATTATATTATTAGTGTGTGTGTGTGTAAAACCTTGTGGGGACCATTTTCCTGACACTACGTTGTGGGGACCCACTGCTCCTTGTGGGACCGAAGCCTGGACCCCACAAGGGAAACGCTGTTTTTGGGTCAAAGGTCAGATTTAGGCCTAAGGTGTGACTTGAGTTGGTGTTAGGCTGTAGAAATGAATGGAAGTCAATGGAAAGTCCTCACAAAGATAGCCATGCAAACGTGTGTGTGTGTTTTGTGTCTTCCCAGTAAAGCTTGAGACTCAGAGGTTTGTGGAAGAGGAGCTCAGTAACATCAGCATGCCGGAGATGAAGGGGACTGAGGGCCGGTTCCAGTACACCATCACAGAGTGAGTTCTGCTGCCGGTTCTGTCCGGCCGGACCGAGGCGCTGCTTATGATCCGATTCATTATGTCTTCCTCTCTGCTCAGCGTGAAGATCACAGAACTGAACCTGAGCCATGCAGACCTGCATTTTCTCCCAGACGTCGGTCTGCTGTTCGATGTTCAGAACTCGTCCATCGCTCTGAGCTTCCAGCGCCGGATCCTCTACTGGTTCTTGTGAGATGATGCTTCTAACTCTACTGATCAAATTCACTTCTGACGTGAAATCCAACAGTTAGGGCTGGGAGATAACTGATTTTATCAGTTACTTGAACTTTGTTTTTTTAAGTTGAAATGGTTGGAAAACAGTGAAAACATGGCGGGCTGGTTGTTTTTCCAGCTACGACACGGGGAACATCAACGCATCTGCCGACGGCGTGAACATCAACACGGCCGTGAACCTGATCCGAGACGATGGAGGGCGGCTGAAGATCAACAACATCAGCTGTGACGCAAAGATCAAGAAAATGAGGGCAGAGTTCAGCGGGACGCTCGGGTACAACCCTATCAGAGGCCAGCATACTCGACTCCAGAACCGATCAGCCAATCACTGATCAATAACAGGAAATAGCTGTCAGGCTGGCACGTGACCTAACCAGGAACTTCTGTTTTCAGGAAAGTTTATGACTTCCTGGCCCGATTTCTGACCACCGGGATGCGATTCTTCCTCAACCAACGGGTGGGTCCACTCTCTGATCCGGTCCCAGTTCTGATCAGAGCCAGAACCGGATCCTGGCTTGGGTTATGTTGGGTGTTCAGACCAGGATCTGGCTTTGGCCCGGACCTAGTCTTCTGGTTCTGAACTCGTGCGTTTTCACGGCAGATCTGCCCGGCGCTGAACCACGCTGCTCTGGTTCACGTGAACGCCATGTTGGAGACGATCCCGGTGCGGAGCGAAGTGGATAACTACATCGGGATCGACTACTCTCTGATCAGCGATCCTGTGGTGACGTCGCGGAGCCTCGACATGAACTTCAGGGTAGGACTCGTCGCCATGTTGTGACAGAACCGGGTCAGAGCTGGTACCAATGGCGCATCTGTTTTGCAGGGGATGTTCTTTGACCTGTCCAACCAGAACCAGCCGCTGGTGAACTACGCGGTGGAGCCGGTCATCAGGGAGTACGACCGCATGGTCTACCTCGCTCTGTCTGAGTTCTTCTTCGACAGCGGGATGTTCGCCTACTACTCTGCTGGGATCTTCCAAATGCACATCGTCAACGAGAAGGTGAACCAGAACAGACGGGTCACTGGACCCGACTCACCCAGAACCTCAAGACGCCACTAAGACTCAGAGATAGAAATTAAAGTTCTTTACGGCCGAACAGATTCAAATCTGAATTCAGAGATTTACTCTTCAGAAAAATAAAAAACCTTCCTCCTAATGAAGAACTTTAATATTTTAGGAACCAACATCCACAATTCACCTGAAGGACAAATGAAACATTTCTGATCCTCGGGTCTTTTAGCTCCAACCTCCTCAATATGAGCCCAGAGCTAAGCTAGAATGACCTCAAAATGACCTCTGAGAGGAGCTGTGGTTGGTCATCTTCAGTGGAGGTCCCTGCACACTCAGTTTAAAGGTCATGAGAGAACAATTAGAGAAACACAGAACAGACATGTCTTCTCTTCTTGCTTCTGTGACCATTTTAGGTCCAGTTTTTTTCTTTAACTCAATCAATCAACCAACCAATCAATAAAACAACCAACCTGCCAATCAATCAGTCAACTATCCAACCACCAATCAATCACTAAGCAACCAGCCAAACAGTCAATCAACATTCAAAGATACCCAGTCTGAACTTGTGCCTGTTTTTCCTTCAGATGCCCAAAGATCTGGAGGTGTTGCTGAGGACGACGTACTTTGGAACCATCATGATGATGGTCAGCAGAACCAGAACTCAATCAGAACCAGTCGTTGTAGTTCCTGATGTTCTTGATGTTGTTCCGTCAGAACCCAGCTCTGGTGGATGCACCACTGTCGCTGCAGCTTGCTGTCAACTCGCCCCCAAAAACCTCCATCAAAACGTCCGGGGCCACCGTTGTCATGACAGCCATCGTCAAGGTGATGGTTCTGCCTCCAGGCCAACCTCCGGTCCAGCTCAGCAGTATGACCATGGTACCAAACACACACAACTACATTCGGTCTAATATTGTTGGATCCCTGAGTCTGACTGGTTGCAGCCCAGTAGAACTCCCAGTTTACTGGACCAGGCTGAACAATAATTTAAATGGTACTAGTTCAAAGACAGCTATTTTCTCTTTCTGCAGGAAGCTAAGTTTAATGCAAAAGTCTCCATGAGAGGAAAACGTCTGGCTGTGCATGCTGATCTACGCAGGTAAAGGTGTCACTTTTATCCCTTTAACACAATCCTAGATCTAGACTTAAACCGCAAAACCTTCCTGGTTCTGGACTCAAACTGCACCAAGAACCACTGAAGGAAACGGCACAAAAACCTCTGAAGACACTGAGAGCAACTTCCTTCTTCACCAGATGGAAACAAGATGGAGGCGTCAGATTTTAGCAGTTGGAGGATTTCTCTTTAGGCTGAAGACCAGGAGCCATTTCTGCTGCTAGCGCTAGGCTAGCAGGTTAGCTTTGGTTGGATTTACCCAGAATGCCCTGCGCTGTAGTTCATTTCCTGCTTTTGGAGCGGTCTCTGGTCCGCTTGGCGTTCACTTCAACCGAACCCAGCCCAAGGTTTGGAGGACCAGAGGTCAGAGGTCAATTAGCATTCACACCTTGCCAACCAAACTGGAGTATCTAGGCAGATGAAATGGAGTCGGATTAAAGTGGACTCAACAGGCCTGGTGTGAACGATGCAGCCTTAATTCTGAAACCAGATCTTGGTCTATAGTCATATTTTGCTCCAATTCCTCGTTTCTGGAGCCATTAGAGACATCTTTGTTGTCTTCCAGGTTTAAGATCTTCTCCAACCAGTCAGCTCTGGAGTCTCTGGCTGTAAGTGTGTCTTTACTTCCTGGTTTCAATGCCTCCTGATGGACCCATCAGAACCGGTTCTGACCATCTGTCTGCCTGCAGCTGATTCCTCTGCAGGCTCCTCTGAAGACCATGCTGCAGATGTCTGTGGTTCCTCTCATCAACAGTAAGAACCCACTTCTTCTCTGCAACCAGAACTTCTGAGTTCCAGCGCTGCTCTGAGTGGTTCTGTTCTGGTTCTGAGTCTAGACTGGACCAAGAGGGGAGTCCGGATTCCGCTGGCTGATGGGATGAATTTCATCGAGGAGGTGGTGGAGTATCACAATGTGTGTTCACCTCTGATGTTTGCAGAGTTTTACATCCATTTGTTTTTATGCTTTACAAACATCCAGCTTCTCTGGAACTGATTAATCTTTAAAGGTGACGCTTCCTTTAACAGGTTAGGACCGGTCTGTGATCTATACAAAACATGTTCATTACATTTTTTGCACAAAATCAATCAGATTTTATTCTGGTCAGCTCTAGAAATTAAACCTCTTTCATATTGAGCTGTTTTAGGGCCTCTGTCTCTTTAAATGCAAATAAGCTGCTGCTGGCCACGCCCCCCAACTCAATGTTTACACTTGCACAAGACAATGGCTGCAAACAGATGCAATTACACAACTGAACATCTTTGAAAAGCATTAGCGGAGCCTCCTGCACAACCAACGAGAATGCAGTGCTAAAGGGGTTGCTAGGTAACGGACTGGGATTCACTGCGGTTGCTAGGTAACG
>NW_006800967.1:8858-15785 GCF_000485575.1 Poecilia formosa | reverse complement strand
CCCCCCCGCGGTCGTTTCAACCAGTCAGCCATTTGTAATCCATAGGTGGGGCGCAGAAGAAAAAGTTTGGGAACCACTGGTCTAATTGATTCACAGGCTTTGTCGAATCGATATTTCCATCAGGCGGGAACTAGGAAGTGCCAGAAAACGCTTCCATAGAACCGACGCTGCCTTCATCCATCGCTTAAGTTTGTCCACTCTGAGCTTCTGTAACGGACAATATTTAAACGAAGCTCCAGGATTCCTCATCTTCCGTCACATAAGACTTCGGAAGAAATAGTCATTTTCTTATACTTTATGTTCCCCTGGAAAATGTTCTGATATGTATTGTTATTTACTGTAACAAATAAGGTTAAAATAAAAACGTCTGAAGAGGAAGTGGACCGGAGCAGATTATTTTACAGGATTAAAGGATAAATTTAAAGTTCAGCAGCAGGAGCTGACAGCACAACACAAAATCTACAGGAACTGAGAAGGTTACAGGTTACAGGCCTGCTTTCCTGAAACTCACTTTGAATTCTTCTCAAAAAAGACACTCTTAACCCCTCAGCTTAAATTCAGACTTTAATCACATTTGGTTCTGGTCTGATCAGCTACAAGTTAAGTAGTTTTTAATCCAGTCAAGTTTGTTATTACAGAACATTTCAGGAAAGTGCTTTACATCATAAAAGCATGATACAGTCATCAATTGTGAAACAAGCAATAAACATTACATTTTGTCAATACGATCAAAATAATCAAGCATCAATGTTCCAGTTTCTACTCAAAGGCACCTCCAACCAGGGGCTTAAACTTTGTTTTTAAAGCCATTTCATCTCATTATGCCTCATTAATGACAGAAACACATTCTGGATAAAATCTATTCAATCTTTAGAGGATAAGCTTTAATCATATCTTCCACAAACTTTTTATTAATTCCATATTTCTCCATTAAGATGTTTTGGCAGCTCTGATGTCATATTATCTTGTTTTCATTGGCTGAACATTAATGTTTTACTGAGTTAAGTAAATTAACTTCCTGCACTGTTCAGATTTATTGAATCTGAGTCATATTTAGAGCTTATTTACTGAATAAAACTAAAACGGCTCTGAGCTCAGACGGTACCGTTACCATGGCGATCCACAGCTGTGAACCCGCAGCCAGTCGGGTCTCCAGTGAGCAACAATCCACCAACAGACTCTGCTCTTCAGTTTATTCACAGAAATTCATTATTTAAGTTAAAAAAACACACTTCTGCTTATAGACGATTGGTTATTGATCAGTTATTGATCAGATCTAGAAGTTATTTCAGGTCATCAGTCTAATGAATCACTAACGTTCCCAGAGGAACCAACCGGTTCTGCATCACTTCTCTCTGATGCCGTCGTAACCATGGAAACCACACTTCCTGCCTGCAATCCTGCAGCCAAAGGTCAGCGCGTCCTGCACACTTCCTCCTGCAAACAGAAATGTTAACTGATCAGAACCATACCGGATCAGAACCAGTATAACCGGGCCAGCCTCACCGTTGGACAGAGTGTGGAGGACGCCGGCGTTGAAAGTGTCTCCGGCTCCCAGCGTGTCCACCAGCGTTTCAGGAGGAAAAGCGTCGGAGTGGAGCAGCAGACCGTCAGGACCCAAAGCGTCGGCTCCTTTTTCTGCCCAGGCACAGATCAGGACAGCCCTGAGAGACAGATGGGTCAGAACCAGAACCGTCTGTGTGCCATTCCTCTGAACTTTGCTCCCTCACCCCTTCTTCACTCGAGGGTAGAGTCCTTTCAGAGCCGCTTCAGGCGAGTCGAAGCCAAAGTGACGAGCGACATCTTTGCTGACAAATACCTAGAAAACAACCAGAACCTGATCACTGACGGGTCGGACCGGATCCATCCGAACCTGGACGGTTCCGTACCACGTCTCCGCAGGGGAAGAGCTCGTACAGCGGCTCTCTGGTTTTCTCAATCTCCACGGAGATGCCGATCCTCTGGCGGTCAGGAAGCTGGGCGTTAAACTTCTCAACCTGCTGGATCATCTTCACCTGTTCGCCGGCGTTACGGCCCTGAGACGCCACGTACCGGCACCAGAGCAGGAAAACACCAGTAAACACGCAGTAAAACCCAGTAGCACACTAAAATCCCAGTAAACCCAGTCAAACCAGTCTCTACAGAAAGCCTCAGTGAATCTGATTCTTTGATCATTCTCAATTAAAACAGCTTTAAAATTCATACATTTATCAGATCTGTTAGAGAGAAGCGGTTCTGGTTGATCGGATCTCACCGGTCCAGAACCAGTGGACGGGATGTTCAGCTTCACCAGTGGGACCACTGGTCTGGTTCTGGTTCCTCACCTCCCAGTGGATCCACTTGAACTGAGCCAGGTCGATTCTGGAAAAGTCCTCGGCCGTTACATCAGGAAGATCCCTGACAGACAGAACCGGGTTCAGTTCTACAGAACCAGGACGAGTTCAGTCCAGAACCTCATCCAGTCCTTCAGGTCAAACATTTACAGGAGGCCTGGAACCTGGACCCGAGGTTCTGGCCCGGTTCTGTTTGACCTGACGACCTTCATCGAGGAAGACGAGTTTCATGTTCAGCACAAACGTCTAAAATCACAAACATTGAAATTAAACTTTATGGATTTGAGTTTTTATCACTAAAATCGATTCGTATGGATAAAATACAGATCATTCTGGGTTAGACAGGAAATATAATAAAGTAATTTTTATATTTAAAAATCAAACTGAAGCTTGAAGGAGTTTTTACAGTTTTCTGGTTATGATGAATGGATGTTATTCTCAGATCAGTGGCTGATTGATGATCATAAAGATGCATTAATTACTGAATTAAACCCAAACCACTGCAGACTGCCTAAAGAACATCCGGTTCTGATCCAACGGATTCCTTACACTGCAAAAACACAAAATCCAACCAAATATTTCTGTCTAGTGAATATCTGAGGTCTAAACTAATTTACAGGAAACTTTTTAGCAAGAAAAAGGAGCTTATGTTAAGAACTTGGTGAAAAAGCACCAAGTTCCACTAATTTCACTTAACACGTGGGAAAGTATTTTATTATAGGTTAAATAATCTGCCAATGGAAGTAGTACTTCTTAACACCAATACTAAGGAATTGCTGATTTTAAACAAGTTCCTATATTTTACTGCAAAGTTACCTGTAAGTTGGTTTTGTCTTATTTCAAAAGTACAAATTATTTTCCACTAGAAAAGACAAATGTTGTGTTTTTACAGTGTGAAACTGATGGACCAATGAGGCACTGTTAGAACTACATGAACTATTTAGCATCCAGTTTGGGTTTCAGGCAGGTTTACACTCTGTTTTTCAGCTTCAATCAGATTATTTCCTGGTTCTCCTGATCCGGATCAGAACCAGTGACTCAGTTCAGGTTCAGTCGTGTTTGGAGTGAGTTTCTGCTTCAGGTTGACTGGTTCTGTCAGGTTCTGATCTTTGAGCCTGTCTGGATTCATCACATCATCGTTGAGCTGCTCCTGGGCCTGGCGGACATGTTGGTTCTGCCATCCATCCATACCGGTGCTGCGGGTCAGAACCAGGTGGAATCCCACACATGGACCGGATCAGGACGCTGAACTGGCTCCGATGGATACGCCCCAAATCCCAATCTGTCATGGCGGTCTGAACCCTCCAATCCTGATCTGGTCACCCCAAACAGCTGCAGTCGGTGCTGCGCTAAAGGCTGTTAGCTGTTAGCTTTCTGTTTATCAGCTCCCTTTGTCTGGTGACCATCTGGTGACCATGCAGTCACTCAACAACTTTAAAACACATCCAGAGATGGCGGCCATCTTTACTGCCTAAACAGAGCGCTGTGGCGGCCATCTTTATTTGCTGCCGTAAGCAGAGTGCTGCTGGACGACGGCTACGTTCTTCTTCTGAACTTGAAGCTCAGTCTGCAGTGGATTGGACCAGATCATTTCCTCCCGATTCCTTCAACACTTTGAGCAGCGTTCACTAAACTCCTCATCACTACAGACAACAGGAGGTCTGGTGGGCTGAGGTGCTGCGTTGCCATGGAGACCAATCAGGCGCCGACAGGGTGGGCCTCTTGTGGTCGCCATGGTAACGGCTGGTGACGAGGCGCTGAGTGAATGCTGCATGGCGGGGGGCGGCCCTCTTACGTATCGTAGAGGAGAACGGTTCGAGATCCGCTGGATGGACAAACCACACAACATGCACTTGGAGTTTGACCTTTGACCTGCCAAGCAACTGCTGAAACGTCAATGGCACGCTGCAAGAAGTCGGCCATGATGAAACTGAGACAGACAGACAGGAAACATGAACGTCTACTTCAAAATAAAAGCTCTGAGAGAGTTGAACAGCAGGGGGCGCAACTGGTCTGCTATGATGGTGAAGCTGTAAAAACAGAAGCAGTCAGTGGCGCGTGCGCACACACGCACACACGCACACACACACACACACACACACACACACACACACACACACCTGTTCATATGCAGGATGGTTCTGCTTCCTGTGTGGATGTTGCTGATGACCACGGAGGACGGAGATACGCACTGAGCATGCTCAGAAACCAGAGACACGTCGATACCAAACTTCTGAAAATCCTCCAAAATAAAGCTACAGACAGGAAACTTTTCAGCATTTCAAAATAAAAGAATCAAGACAGGAAACGGTTTCCCTGTCAGGACACAGGAAACAGTTTCATTTCACTTCTACAGCATCACATCACAAGTCGACTCCAGGCACTTTACAGAAAAAGTCATTTCAATTCAATCCCAGTTATTGATGAACATTCAGTCATTCAGACCAGTAGGGGGCGACAGTGGAGAGGAAAAACTTCCCTTTAACAGGAAGAAAACCTCCAGCAGAACCGGAACCAGAACCTGGCTCAGTATCAGCAGCCATGGAGGTTTGATTAGACAGAGCAGAGACACAAGAAGAAGAATCAGAAGAACTGAACCAGGACAACTTTCTGTGTTAAAAGTAATCAGTTCATGTTAGCAGCAGCTCCTTTAGCTGCTTCATCTGGAAGAGAAACACAGTTAGCTCTGAGCCGGTTTTAAAAGCTGCAGGATAAAAGACAGCAGGCCGAGTTAGTCAGTGGCTTTGTGCAGGAGAGAGACAGAATTAATGACAGAGACGGGCCACTGGATCTGCTGATTCCCTTAAACATGACCAGGTATAGAAGAAAAAACAGAATAAGCTTTTATTGTCATTATGCAGAAAGCACAACACAGTTCATTTCAGTACAACAAAAACAGACAACATAAGATAAGGGCAGGTGGGTGCCTGAGGCATCAAGGAAGGCCCCACCCTAAAAGTAAAGAAAACAAAAAGTTAACAATTGAAATAACAGCAAATAATGCAAACTGGAGAGTAGTAGGAGAAGTAAGTGAGAAAAAGTGGTCAGTTTGTCCTCTGGTAGCTTGTAGCAGCATGACTACAGAGACGACTCAGCATAACCCCAGTCAGAGCAGCTTCATCTGCAGGGAAAGTTTTCATCCTGGTCTAGAAAGTATTCAGGCTGTCGCCTCAGCGAACTGGGAGCTGGCTCCGCTCTACTGCCAGAACCTCCAGAACCTGCAGTCTGGTACCAAAGGGTTCTGGTAAGGCAAACATCTGGACCAATCATGTCTCTGTTAGGAACATCTGGACATCTGGATCAGAACATCCGGACCGATCAGAACATCCGAACCGATCAGAACATCTGGACCGATCAGAACATCCGGACCGATCAGAACATCCGGACCGATCAGAACATCTGGACCGATCAGGTGTCTGATGGACTGCAGTTTTATTACGATGTGAGAAGGAGAATCTTGTTTCTGTTCTGGATTCAGCGGGGAGCCATGAAGGCATCCCACATGTTGGACTACCTGACCACAGAACAACAACAACAACAACAACAACAACAACAACAAAAAGAAAAAACATTGTAGCTGTTACCATAGCAACCCAGTACTGTGTGCTTCAGCAAATTTAAGATGTCTGCAGTCAGGACAGCAGTATGGTCCTCCTCTGCCTGATAACAGGCAGAACTTCAGTAAATGAAAACTGGTCCAACACCAAGCCCAGAACTGGCAGGTCCTGATACAAACATGTCCCAGTGCAGAACATCACTTCCTACTGGTTTTACTGGTGTAGCACAAGCCAAAGGACTGAACTCCATCAGGAGTGGACAGTTTAGTCCGTTAGTCCTGTCCTACATGGGAACTGAACTATCTGACTCCGCCCAACAGAACAGAAGAACCTCGGAGGACCAATCTGCAGATCCATTTGGGTCAGACAGGAGGAACGCTGCAGATGACCGACATAACGCAGCCTGCTGTTCCTCTGATCATTTATTTAACTGTCCTGATGTTCCCAACAGTATCAGGGAATCATATGGGTGGCAATAATGGACCAATCAGGAGGCTGGATGGTGATCATCACCTGTTCTGCAGTCGTCATGAATCTACCTGAGCATGGATCAGACCCAGACTGAGCTGTGATTGGTCCGTTCTGTGGATTTCCTGATGATCGGACTGATACTCACTCCGCCACAGGCCCGGCAGCCAGCGAGCCCATGAAGGCGCACGGCGCCCCCAGCAGGGACAGAACCGTACACGAGTTTGAAGCGTTTCCTCCACGCTGCCATCGCTGCGACACACACCTGCAGAGACACAGCCATGCTTGGTTTTATGATTATTTTTAGGTTTATCCTGTTAGCATTAGCTGCTTTTTCACATTTACACTCATATTGCAGAGGAATTATTAGAGTAACATTCCATTTTTCATCATTTTACAGAAAGACAGACTCTAGCTCAAGATGGAAATCCAAAATATTTCCCTTTCATAAAAAACATCTATACCTTCATTTAAAGTGAAAATAAATCACATTCATGTGCAAAAACATCTACGATCATAAAAACACAAACACATCTATTAAAATGACTAATTGGAATAGTAGACCCAGT
>NW_006800967.1:6138-7745 GCF_000485575.1 Poecilia formosa | reverse complement strand
TCAAACTGTTTGAGCCTCAGAGTTTCCTGCAGTAAAATAATAACTGGTTCATCAGAAAACCCCAGTGAGCTCAGACAGCAGGCGACCAGAACCACCAGAACCTCCGGAACCACTGGAACCGCCGGACCTCAGAGGCAGTCTGGTGATCATCTGGTCCGGTACTGATAGGTACTGACCTGGTGTCGGTGTCCTCCTCCGGGTATTCCTCCACCACGCTGATGATGTCCAGACAAACCAGACCCACGCACAGGATCTTCTTCTGATCCGCCATGTTGGTCCGCGCGCTGGTTTCAGCCGCAGTTTGGACTTTGACGCGGACGCAGGTCATCATCAGATTAAAGTCACATGCTTCACTTCCTGTCGGTGAAGGCTACAAAATAAAAGTCCCACAGCTTCTGACAGCAAGGCAAAGACCTCAGAGTGAATGTTGTAAAGAACACTTTTCACTTCCTGTCACGTGATCTCTGAACAACCTGTGAACACAGAACTGCTCTGCTGCCATCTGCTGGACTGAGTAGCAATGACAGGGAATCAGGTTTTCACGGAGTGACTGTTTCACAGAAAAACACGGCAGAAATATAGGAAAAGAACCTTGGTTAATATTTAAAAATCACCTGAAAATTAAAAAAAAAGAATGAAAACACATTTGAAACAAGTGTGTAAGATGTGATAGAAATGAATAAATAAATCAAATAAATCAATCTTGGCCTCCATGTTGTCCCTGCAGAGCCGAGCTTTCCTTTTGTTCGGTTCTCAGATCCTTCCAGGATAAAGTCCAGAAACTTTCTCCTGAAATTCTTTGCTTAGCAGAAGGAGAACTTCATGATGGATTAATTAGATACTATGCAGTAGAAGTGCTTCTAAAACGGCAGGTACAAAGGAAATCCTTTAGAGGGCGCCATATTTGTGCCTAAAGACTGGAATTTCACGACGAACTGTTGAAGAAAGCAGGAACTTGTTCAGTGAGCAAGAAATTCTCCATGAATAAACACCGAAGATCATCTTCATCACCTGGTCAGGTAAGACTAAACACTGAGAACAGAGGGAGAGCTGAAACACCGAAACACAGACTGCTGCAGATGGAAAAAACATCTAAATCAAAGTGAAAGTAAGAGAATGGTTTGTGTTGGAGGGAAAATTACTTCCTGGCTTCACTCTTTGTCCGCTTTGGTTTCAGCTCCAGTCGGAGACCAAATGGCGCTCAGGTTAGAGGAGGATCTCTGCTGTCCGGTCTGCTGCGACGTTTATAGGGGTCCGGTTATCCTGCCGTGCAGCCACAGCTTCTGTAAGGATTGTCTGCAGACCTGCTGGAGAGTCAGAGCTGGACGCTCATGTCCGGTTTGTAGGAAAAGATCCGCAACAGACGCTCCTCCCTGTAATCTGGCTCTGAAGAACCTGTGTGAATCATTCCTACAGCAGAGAGACCAGAGAATCCCAACGGATCTCTGCTCTCTGCACTCTGAGAAACTCAAACTCTTCTGTCTGGACCATCAGCAGCCAGTTTGTCTCGTCTGCAGAGATTCAGAAAAACACTCCAAGCACAGATTCAGGCCCATCGATGAAGCTGCTCAGCAACACAGAGAGAAACTGAAAACATCTCTGGAGCC
>NW_006800967.1:2038-5157 GCF_000485575.1 Poecilia formosa | reverse complement strand
CCTTATTGATTAGTTTGAAACTGTGTTTTGATCATCTGGTTGTTTTCTGCTTCAGATCCAGATGCTACAAACTAAATGTGACAGGAAGTGAAACTTCTTTACTTCCTGTGTGGCTCTGATCAGATCTTAATTTTCATGAATCCATCATCTTTGTCTGAGTTGCATCCAAAATATCAATACCAAGTTGGTATCAGATTTAGTTAACTTTATCAACTAAAGCTTAGTTAATACTTTAGTTCCTGATGTTTTTTTTAAATGTTACTTTAATTTCTCAACTCTACCTCAAAAATGACTTTTAGATTTTTTCTTAATGTTTATTTAGGAGAAAAGGCACACATTTTAGTTTTTCTACTGTTTGTTTATCATTTTAATATGCTATTAAAGTATTTTGTAAACTTACATTTTGTCCAAATTCTGTCCTACATTTAAAGTAGCTCAAAGGAAAATTCACAAAAACTCATAAAAGTCAAGAGTTTGATGATTTATCCAAATTAAATAAAACCGTTTGTCATGTTATCTCCACCACAGCTCTAATGCTTTAAAAACAGAAACACTGAATATTAATGAATCGTTCCAACTTTATTCATAATTAGACCAAATTATGGCATTAAAAAGTGACAGCAGGAAAGAGTGAAAAAACCTTCTTATTGTTTTTCATGCATTTTTCCAGAAATCTTTGAAACATTTCTGAACATGAAGATATGATTGTTTATATATTAAACTTTTATTGCCTTTAGCCAGAATTTAACAAAAGACAGTTTATAAATAAGCTGAATTACAGCAAAATGTCCAAACTCAAAAACTTTTTCTAATACAGTTTACTGTTTAAATGAGTAACGCTGTAATTAAACTACATTGTTTTGAATAAATGTAGGAAACATTTTGATAATATGCATAAAATGTGTAATTTTTTATTAAATAAACTCCATAAAATTAGATAAAACTGTTTAATTGGACTTAAGTTTAACTAGGTCTTTCTTTGATTTGTTGTAATTAAAAGTTTATTTGCAAAGCAAGTTTGCACAAAAATGTCACAATTTGCACAGAAACGTATATAGTAAATATCTACAGCCCGTCTGATCTGGACTGTCATTGGCTGAACTACTGCTGGTCATACTGAGCAGCAGCCAATCAGAGCCTCGATAATCCGGGGATTTGGGCATTCTGGTCCTGGAGGGCCGGAGTCCTGCAGCTCTTAGACTCCCTGGTCCAGCGGGGCAGGCAGGTTCTGCTGAGTCCTGCTAACCACCTCATTATGTGACTCAGGTGTGTTGAAGTAGAAACACATATAAAAGTTGCAGGAGGCCCTGCAGGCCTGTTTTAGCTTCAGGTGGTTTAAAGCTGCTCAGTGTTCAGCTGCCTGTAACTAAATATCATTTAGGAGTTTTTTAATTCTTGTTAGTTTAAAATTATTAATGATTCAGTTCAGTTATATTTGGCTAATTCTTTTTATAAGATGTTGAATGTGTACAAATGTGGGGAGGTTTATGGAGACATGAGTATTATCTATGCAGCTGTTAATTCTCTACTTTAGGATACTGAGGTGTCTGATATCATTTATACTCAGTAGTTTGAACCGTTTCTAAAATGATGGAAGATTAATGGGTACATTGCACAGAAATGTGATGAATGTCCTAATTAGTATATTTTGTGTATTTTATAGAGACCATACACAAAGGAAATGGAATTTGAACAAAACTTATTAAACTATAAGTATAAGTATACAAGCGACGGCTGCAGCTTCAGCTCATCTGCAAAACCAAACGTGGATCTGGAGGTCGGCTGCCGTCCGACCACAGAGGAAGAAAGTCAGCGTGGAAACTTCAGCAGGGAGCTGCACATACAGTGAAAAGAAGAAAACAGATATGAGTTTCCAATAAAATGAGTTGAAAGCATTCTTAATCTAAACTGGTTGCCATAGAGACAAAGCATTGCTAACCTGAGATGGTTGCCATAGAGACGGCTGCTGCTGCAGGACTAAATCAGCTAAAATCTTCCTTTTGGTTCTGAAATGTTTTCTGGTGAGGACAGTCTGAAGGTGAGAACCAGCTGGACGGTTCTGACCGTGAGAACTTTACCTGAGTCATAAACCTCCCTCTACCCAGCATGCATCTGGCCTTTCCTCTGAACCAGGTCCTTCATCACACCAACTCCCAGGATCTGTGACCTCTGACCTCCACATTCCAGTTGTCAGACCCTGAATCAAAGTCTCCAGTAGTTCTGGTCAAACCTCTCCGGGTCTTCAGGGAGTTTCTGCCCTGACCCAAAGGTCACAGAGGTCACTGAGGTGAGATCTTCAGACAGGAGGAGCTAAAGAAGGAGACTGTCCTCTTCATCTTCGTCCAGATGTTGATCAGCAGGTTGTCCTGATGTTTGGAAACGGTGTGGTGTGGTCAGTAGGGGGCGCTGCAGGATTCCCAGCTTTAAAATGAGACGTGAGGCTCTGAGCTCGTCCTCCGTGGTTCTGATGATTCCTGATGAAATCTGTTCCCATCCTCAGCCAGGAAACAGGCCAACTCTTTAATCTGCTTCTCTGTTTCTGGATGTCTTCTGCGGTTTGATCTGCGTCCAAACAGATGCATTTCCTTGAGGAGCGCCAGGTAACCGTCCAGCTTCACCGATGGGTCAAAAGATTTGGTTGCTGTGAGTTTTAGAGTCCCAGCAGGCGGTACCTGGTGGTCCAGACAGAACAGTTTGAGTTTCTCCCAGCGAACACAGATCCTCAGCCTGGAGCTTTGGTTCAGTAGGAAAGCCTGAGCTCCAGGCCCTCCATGCAGGCGCAGCAGACCGCCGCGTCTGCAGACCGCCACGTCTGCAGACCGCCATCTCTGTAGACCACAGACCTCCACGTCTGCAGACCGCCATGTCTGTAGACCACAGACCGCCACGTCTGCAGACCGCCATGTCTGCAGACCACAGACCGCCATGTCTGCAGACCCCCATGTCTGCAGACCACCATGTCTGCAGACAACCATGTCTGCAGACCACAGACCACCATGTCTGCAGACCCCCATGTCTGCAGACCACCATGTCTGCAGACAACCATGTCTGCAGACTACAGACCGCCATGTCTGCAGACCCCCATGTCTGCAGACCACCATGTCTGCAGACAACCATGT
>NW_006800967.1:0-1976 GCF_000485575.1 Poecilia formosa | reverse complement strand
CCATGTCTGCAGACCACCATGTCTGCAGACCACCATGTCTGCAGACCACCATGTCTGCAGACAACCATGTCTGCAGACCACAGACCACCATGTCTGCAGACCACCATGTCTGCAGACCACCATGTCTGCAGACAACCATGTCTGCAGACTACAGACCGCCATGTCTGTAGAGCACCACGTCTGCGCCTGCCGTCTGCTAGACACATCCTGGTTTTTCCTTTCTGAAACTTTGAGCCAGATTATCAGGAGTATAAAAACTGAAACTGCTGGATGATGATTTTATCTCTTGTTGAGGAGCATGAAGGCAAATAAACAAAATGTATGAAGTTCCCTAAACTTCATACAGAAAATATGAATTATGACAGAGAGGATGGGGCTTGAACAGGGGAGACATTTTGCTTTTCTTCTTGGTTCTTTGTCTGTAGTTTTAGCTGGAACTTTATCCACAGTGATGGTTTTCTGTCCTGTTGCTGTGGATAAAGAGATGCAAACAAAGCTACTGATTTTACGGGTCAGTGTGTTTAAACCCTCATTCAGACGGTCAGCGGCCCGGTCAACGGGTTCTACACGAGTCCAGTCAGAACATCGTCCAGCAGCCAGTTACAAAGCAAGCAGTAAACACAAATCACATCAAAGCTGTCAAGCAAAATCGCATCAAATATATTGATCAATGTTTCATTGATTATGAATTGAAGCAGCCAAGTTAATCTGCATTTAAAGGAGCTCAGGGTTTCAGCTGTTTTGCAGTTTTCTGCAAGTTTGTTCCAGATTTGTGGTGCATAGAAGTTGAATGATGCTTCTACATGTTTGGTTCTGGACGCAGACCAGAACCAGAACCAGAAGGTTGATCCAGCAGCAGCAGATCTTTAATCCATTCAGTGATCAGTGAACCAACAGGATCGATCCAAAATATCGACATTGATCAAGTCGGTATCAGTATCCGATTCATGCTTTAGTTTCAGATTTTCTCTTGAAATCTCAAAACACATTTTGTTTTGATTTACTCTCAAAATGATAATTTTATTGATTCATTTAAGGTTTCTATGGCGACAGTTACCTGTTAGAGAAATGGCTCCCCAAATGATCATTTGTTTGTACCAGGGAGAAAAAAACACATTTGTTTGGTTTTTCTATTGTTTCTGTCATATTAATGATATTAAAGTATTTTATAGATACCTATAAACTTTGTACAAATTCTGTCCGAGGTTTTAAAAATACTTAAAAGAAAAACTATAAATCCCAAAGGTCAGATGTTTGATGCCACACCGATCTGAAGCCCAGTTTGGCACCAAATACCAAAACGTGCAGCATGGCGGACATTTCCACCTGTCAGCTGGAGACCAGGGAAGCCGTAGCGGTGAGGGAACATCTGACCGTTCGGCCTGTTCCACAGGAAACCTGGAGAGAAACGCTTGGCAGGGCCGACTTCTACAGACTGCTAGAAACTGGTGAACCCTCCAGAGGGGAGTTACTGCTGGAAGGAAGCAGCTGCTCTGTGGATCAGGTGTGGAGTGTCCAGATCAAACTGGACAGCTCCCCTTTGCCCCAGTCCAGCTGAACTTTGACCTTCTGGAGCTTTTTAACTGGGAGGACTTTACATGGGAGACACTACATAAGACTTTCCATCAAGCAGATTCAGTTCCCAGAACCCAGTCTCTACCTGTGACTCCTTCGCCACACCGATTCCCAGGATGCATCATGTCTGACCGCCACATCCCAGAGAGGAAACCTTCAGAGCCCAGACCCGGTCCGGTCAAACCTCTCTGGATGGCCAGGAAGCTGCTGCTTCTGTCCAGAGGTGGTGCTGGTCAGGCTGGGATGTTTGGATCCAGAACCAGAGGAGAGGAGAAGGAAACATCCTTCCTGTCGCTCCAGATGTTTGGCCAGGTCCTTCCAGGTCCATCCAGGTCCTTCCAGGTCCATCCAGGTCCTTCCAGGTCCATCCAGGTCCTTCCAGGTCCATCCAGGTCCTTCCA
>NW_006800966.1:31950-37541 GCF_000485575.1 Poecilia formosa | reverse complement strand
TCCTATCGAGCTGCGCCGGCTCTACATCTGGACACACGCAGAAACTGATTTGACATAGATAGGGCCTGCTATAGAGAGACTGATATGATTAGATCTTATTACTATCATTGCATTTTACTTAGAGAGCATTTTTACTTGTTTTCTCATCACAGTTAATTCATACCAGTATATTTTGACTGTGCTGCCCTTGATCCTGATTTATTGCATTGGTTTGCTGTTTTATGAATGTGTTCATTGTTCTTTGCCTTTCAATACTCTGACTTCTAAGCTTTTCTTACCATTTCATTTCGTTTAACATTACATCCTTTCTGTAGTTCATTAACTTTTAAATATTACATAGAAATTTCAATAAGTTTGGTTTTTAAAACTAACACATTGTTTTACGCATCACTCATTATTGCTTCATTGACTTTAAAGGATAGTACCTTAACATTTCTAATTTTACTTTATTAAGTTTTAAGTAAAATCTACCTTTTAGTCATTTTACAATATTAACCTAACACTTTATTCATTTTTGCATTTTATTAAGTTTTTAAATAATCATCCTACAATTCTATTCAATTTACATTTTGGTTAACTCTAACAACTTGNCCTCCTCTGGGTCACTCATTTGAACATTGGCCAAAATGGCCAAGAACTGGTCCCTGGACATGAAGGCAACTGGTGTATGAAGACTGAAAATATTTCCAGTAGGCAGCTGATTGCCATGTATAGTAGCATGCCAATAAATTTCTTCAGTCTGGACTTATTTCAGTCCAAGAGAACTTCCTCCCTTTGGCCAGGTTCCTGGCTGCCCCCTTGTTTGTAAAAACACAAACTAATGTGAGGACTTCAATGTCATAGAAACACTCAAAGATTTTGCCTGGTGGTGGATTTCCTAAATTTAGAGGGGGTTGGACACCAGGGGTTCTTTTGGGGAAAAACTTTAGTGGTTGAAAGCCTGACTCATCAGGCTCTGCATGGGTCCCCTATAATTAGCCATTTTTTTTGTAACTTCTAGTCCCCATTCTGTCATCTTGCGATCTGTGTGTTTGTGTTTTTTTACACTAAATCTTTCTCTTTCTTCAGAGGAGTGTATTTCATGTGTATCTCTTTCTCTGTCATCCCCAGGTATCACCAGTGCAGTTTGAAGCCGTTCTGGGCTTACTCCTTTTTTCAACTGAGAACCTTCTTGGCTCTGGAACGGAGAATGAGGAGGTGTTTCATAACACCTTGGATGATGTGGGGAACGGCCGCGGTACCTACTCCCAGCATGACCTCCAACAGGACCCCCAGCAGGAATTCTGCCTCTTCCACTTCTCCCCCTTGGAGCCAGCTGCTCTTCATCAAAAAAATTTCTAAAAGTAGTAAATATATAAGTTTGTCACTGCAATGACGACTTTTATTTATAGCAGTAAATAAAAGTAGTTAAAAAAATTCACTCATCATCCTCCGCTGGTGGTCTCTCTCTCTCATCCTCTGAGCTCGGGTCTGGGAGCTTGAGGGTTCTGCACAGTATCTTGGCTGTAACTAGAACTGCACATTTCTGGATTGAGATGTCTGATGTTGTTCCTGGGATCTGATTTAGCCACTGCTCCAATTTGGGGATGACTGCCCCGAGGGCCCTGATGACCACAGGCACCACTGTGGTCTTCACCTTCCAGGCCTTTTCCAGTTTCTCTTGGAAGCCCTGGTATTTCTCCAGTTTCTCATGCTCCTTTCTCCTGATGTTGCAATCACTTGGTATTGCTACATCCACCACAACTGCTTTCCTCTGTTTATCCAGCACCACAATGTCCGGTTGGTTCGCCAACCAGACATTGGTGTGTGTGTGTGTATATTCAGTTGGTCTCAAATCCACACTAAGCAGTAAAAAAAAAAAGTCATAGCAAAGTCATGAAGAGTGTGGTGCTGTAGTGAGAAGTGTCACATATAGTACGCAAAAGGTGCACTTTTACACAGTACAAACTGATGAATATTATAATAACTTATAGACTTGATAAACTATTCCAAAAACAAAATAAAATACAAAATAAAACTATAAATACATCCTATGATGCATAATCCACAAAGTAACAAGCCCCATTCATTCAGAAATAAAATTCATAAAGTTATTCAATACCTTTCTTCGGAAGAAAAAACTGAATCTCCTTCTCCAAATTCAAAATCGTCCAAGAATCTCCTTGGTGTCTTTTTATTCCTTGAATGACGTTTGTTTGCCATGTTTTCATGCGCTCCGCTCTGATTCTCCGCTCTATCGCTCATCTTTTTCTTCTCACTCTACACTCTTTGTCCGTGCAGAAGGGGGAGACAAAAACTAGCTTTCGCAGGCTTCGTACAGCAGCGTGAGGGTAATTACCGTAATAACACTATGCAGACCTGAAAGCGCAATTTATTTTCTTTCAAAGAGTTTGAATTTTTCTGATGGCGCAAACCGTTGCAGAGTTACGGTAAAATAAAGTTGGCTTGTAAAAACATGTCACCAACCACACGTTTGGTTTACAAGAAACCCAGGACAAATCTCATCCACCCCAGGGGCCTTGCCACCGAGGAGCTTTCTAACCACCTTGGTGACCTCGTCCCCAAAGATTGGAGAGCCAGACCCAGAGTCCCCAGGCTCAGCTTTTTCAGTGGCAGACATGTTGGTGGGATTGAGAAGGTCTTCGAAGCATTCTGCCCACCAGCCCCCAACGTCCTGAGTTGAGGTCAGCAGCACACCATCCCCACTATAAACAGTGTCGGTGCTGCACTGCTTCCTCCTCCTGAGACACCGGATGGTGGACTAGCATCGTCAAGGCGTACTGAAGTCCATCTCCATGGCCTCTCCGAACTCCTCCCACACCCAAGTTTATGCCTCAGCAACTACCCGAGCCGCATGCCGCTTTGACTGCCGGTACCCATCAGCTGCTTCCGCAGTCCCACAGGCCATAAAGGCCCAATAGGACTCCTTCTTCAGCCTGACAGCATCCCTCACCGAAGATGTCTGTCAGGGTCTGTGTTTTTCTGTTTAGTTTTTGTTAGTCTTTTCTTTTGTTTTTGGTTTGAGTTTATTTTCTTGGAGCACCTGCCATTTCCCATGACATCCACTAGATGCCGCCAGGTTTCAGAGCCCCTGGGAGGCTGCGGGGGCAACCCCGTAGACACACCTGCAGCTCGTTTGGAGTGGCTGGACGACTTCTCATCGCCTGAATGTTTGCTTACCTTGGTAACATTCGTTCCAGAAGAAAGGCCCTCTGTATCTGCTCGGTACTAACTCCTTGTTGTCTTCCACGCCAGGTGATCCTGTTGTCTCTTCGTCGTCCCCGAGTGTGCCGTCTGACCCGGGGCTCTGAGAGAGCCTATGATCCTCGCTGTTGTGAGTTACCTTCCTCGTGTGTCCTTCCCCGACGCCACTGGTGTTACCAGTCAGACGCCACCCCTTGTGTGCTCGCCTTTCCCCCATCATCGGTCCGTCTCCAGTGGATTCCCCTTCGGGACGCTAGAGGATCTGACAGTCCGAGCCCGAACCCATCTGGAGAAAAGGAACAACTGGATCAAGTCGAACTCCGTTCACTCCACTACAGACAAACCTGTCCGGCCTCCAATGAAGCTCTGTTATCCTGCGCTCTGCTCACAGTTACTCACTTTCAAACCAATAAGACGACCAGGTCATCCGTTCCAGTATTCACTCCCTTTCCCCTCTGGAGTCAATAAACGTACTATTGTTCACTTACCTGTCTCTCCTGATTGTGTTCTTGCATGTGGGTTATCCTGCCTTCTCCGCTGCTGCTGGAGGAATTAGGTCTTCCCTCCGACTTAGACTCTATTGGAGTCTAAGTCGGAGTCAGTCCATATCTGATAAACAACCAGTGATGGAATGCTTCCATTCCATGACATAAGAGAACAGCCTGGCCACTAGCTCTCCTAGTGGTGTGAGGTCAAACTACATCCTTACAGGAACATTTTCTACATCCAGGAATAATGATCTTATACTTCATTCATTAATTTAATCCGAGTTATATTTGATCCAAGAGCAGATTTATAGTATTTGTTAAATATTTCACACAATAAAAGTGTTGCACTTTTAATTAAACACTTTTAAGTTCCATTCAAAGTGTAAACTTTGTATTTTTGTTTTAGTAAATAATGACATTTTAATGAAGTTACATTAAAATAACATAAAAAGTCGATTAAAAGTGCCAACTTTGTATAAAAATGTAATTTACAAAATGACATTTCATAACATTTATAAAGAATCCTATGTCATTTTTTATGCACTCTCCTTCAAATAAAGTGTTACCAAATGTACTTATTTGCAAAGTAACAATATTACTTGTCATTAATTTGGTGTAATTAGATGAGCAGGGGGTTTTTTTCTGCTAACGTACTGCCACTCAGATTTCTACTTTTGTGTTGAATGTCCATTTTATATTTACCACCAATGACCAAAAAACAAAACATTTTCACTTTACTGCCAAATTTACCAATTTCACAACTCCTGTTAAGTAGTATGAGTTAAGTAGTAGCCTATTTCAAAAGAGTAGAAGAAATCTTATGTTTTTTAAAGAATAACAGTATTTATTGTTGTTAGCTGTTGCTAAGAGATGAGCGCCTTTTCTGGTAACCAAGGGCCACGAAGTAAACATCTAATTTTTACTTTTGAAATATTTACCAACTACAAAATTCTTGTATCTAAATACTGCTTTTGAAATAAGCAGTATTTCAAAAGAGCTTATGTTTCATAAACAATAATATTACTTATTAATTTGGTGTTAAGACATAAGCGTTTTTTTAAGGGGGGTTCGGGGAGGGGGGAGAGGTTCACCAACGAACTGCCACGAAGTATAAATCAAATTTATACTTTTGTGTTGAATGTGTGTTTTATATTTACCACCAATGACAAAAAAAAAAAAAACATTTTCATTTTACTGCCAAATTTACAAAATGCATAATTCCTGTTATGTAGTATGAGATAAGTAGTATTTCAAAAGAGCAGAATAAATCTTATGTTTTTTTAAACCATAACAGTATTATTTGTTGTTAGCTGTTGCTAAGAGATGAGCGTGTTTTCTGGTAACCAAGTGCCATGAAGTAAACATCAGATGTTTACTTTTGACATATTTACAAACTGCAAAATTCTTGTATCTAAATACTGCTTTTAAAATAAGTAGTATTTCAACAGTAATATTATTACGTTTCTTGAACAATATGTTTCATAAACAATATTATTAATTTGGTGTTAAGAGATGAGTGTTTTGGGGGGGTTGCCAACGAACTGCCACAAAGCATAAATCAGATTTCAACATTTAAACACTTTCTGCCAAATTCATAAATTGCACAATTCTTGCTACATAGTATAAAATAAGTATTATTTCTACCGAGCAGAAAAAAATCTTGTTTTTTTAACAATAATTTATTTGTTGTTAGCTGTTACTGAGAGATAAGCATGTTTTCTATGGAGTTAGATTTGTTTCACAATTATTCAATCAAAAAAAAAAATCATGTCAAACAAAAAAAGTAGTATTCAACCAAAAAAAAATCATGTCAAACAAAAAAAGTAGTATTCAACCAAAAAAAAATCATGTCAAACAAAAAAAGTAGTATTCAATCAAAAAAAAAAAATCATGTAAACA
>NW_006800966.1:23199-30978 GCF_000485575.1 Poecilia formosa | reverse complement strand
AGAAACTCTTCTCGGATGTAATGGTAAAGCGTCTCCTTTCAGCGCTGAAAGTTAATGAAATAAGTAAAGTCTGAATGCTTTTCTTGGCTGATTTTATGCTCCGTGTGTCAATACAAATTATGATTCATCGATTGAGACTCTCGTTCTCAACATCACCCTCACAGACTCTGTACAATTATAGCTGATCTGACCAAGTGGTACATGATCCAACCACCTCCAACGATCTGGATTCAATCTCTGTCCTTGTGTGTCCCATCCATGGCAGTTGGGTCCTCTCTCGAGCCCCGGGGACCTGGGGCCGGGCTGCAGCATGGTGGAACTCTCTGGTGCCACATGTTATTATACTGACCTTGTCCCGGATTTCTCCAGATCAAGACCTGAAGTATGTCCCACCGTGTTACTGGTAGCCCTGTGAACTGCATTATGTCACGTCTCATAGTCAAAGGCAATTTAATGAGATATGAAATCCTATGTTCTCGAACTCACCACACGTCTGAGGCAACCAATCAGAGAGCAGCTTCGGCCATTTTGTGCGTCTCGTATCCGGGCAGACTTGAAGGTAGAGAAAGTAGGAACAAGGAGCGATAATAAAATAACAATGGTAAATAAAGTCTGACATTTCCCTCAGCACTGTGCACAAGCACCCACTTGGCTCAATCTGAGTGAGTGATGTAACTGATATTAATCAGGTCAATCAGAACGCCTTCTTTCCGACCCACATTTGCAGTGATCCCTGACCGTGTTAAATAACAGGTCACTTTTTCAATTCATATGACCCACAAGCCCAGGGCTCTCATTCAACTATGTTGTATGTCGGTGCAGCCGTATTTGTAAATTCTTTTCCGCACCCATCTGCTAAATCTTGTGTAGGTCCAGCCAAGGATTTCTCTCGCTCTTTTAGCCGGTCTTCCCTCTTGGCCCCAGGAGGGTAGACAGGCCTGAAATCCACAAATACTTCTACCCTTGGGGAGGTCTTTGTCTCCACTAAGGCAAACGTTGACGGGTCACTGAGGTTCTAGGACATCCACTAAGTTAATTAAAATCTTAGAATATTTATATCCACCACAATTAATAAATTAGTTGCAATGCTGTGCACTCTAAAGTCACTATTTCCTATCCTTATTGACCTCTCTGGGGTCTCTCCATTAACGTTATTTGACTCTGGTTTCATTATGTCCTCCACGATGCAATAAACAGCTGTTTATAAATTTCCATCCATTTAGGGCACGTAGAAACAAAGTCTCTGAAATCATTTTTATTTTTTCTACCAGTCATGAGAGTCTTCACCCCTACAGCCTCTCAAACTCCATGTGCTATGGATTTGACCTACTCGCCCTCACCATCTCATCTAATGTGTCGCAAACAGGTACTCGTTAATCAAGGATGCTGTGTTAGGGGTTAACCTTTGTGCTTCAGATGCTAGGTACCCTATTTTAACTCAATAAAATTCTTTCCACTAGGTTGTACCACTCGACTTACACAACAAGTAAGTCAGGATGTAGGTCAGTCCTTCAAACGTACGGAAACGTAAAATAAATTCTAGTCCGACTTCGTAGATATTTATTCCATCATGGTTACACGAACACAATTTCTTTCAAATAAAAATCTATTCCTGTTCAAATTTATGTCTGATCCTTATACTGGAAACACAACCATAATATAAAGAGTCTGGCTACTTCATTGAGGAATTAAAAGTTCATGTAATTCTTTATCCAATCCAAATAAGTTATCACAAAATGAGCATAGCGGCCATGGAATAATATATGTCAGTAATGAATAATAATGTTTTGGTAAGGAACGCTTCATAACTACACTAACATTTCACCACACGTTTTAACAATAAAACGGCAGGTAACAAACATACATCCGCAAACTAAACACTTTACCAACATTGGGCCATGGAAATAAACCCACAGCCGACAATTCTCCTCCTACTAAAATCAATCTACTTAGAGCTGAAATAGGCTATTCCCATAACCACAATTTACTCTAAAGACTCTGTAGCCAGGTAATCTGTCACCTTGCTACCTTCTGGGTCGCAATGAACAGATATTCGCACTAATCCAATCTGCATTTAAATTTGAGCTATAAGTATGTAAATCCATCACAAAAACGCCCCCTATGCCTGCCCGGGTAACATGTCTTTCCATATTTCCCCAAGGCCAGCGACCTCCTATTAAAATACTTTAGAACACGGTGTTGGGGCAGAACCTACTAAGGTCACATTACAGTGTCTCCGTCACGCCCCGAGTGTCACTGAGCGAAACTCACGCCGCATATCCCTCTGCGCTTTATTCAATGTGAACGATCTAGAGACACGTACCACGAGAATACCCGTTATGGCGATTAGCCCCTAGCGTGCCTTTAACAGTTTATTTACTTACTTATTAATTTATTTATCTTTCTCCAACAACCCCCGTTGGGTAGGGATCATACGTGTGGTCTCTTCTCCCTTCAGTACGGATGGGGCGTCTCATAAGATCACTATACTGCCCAACCCATTCTGCCCTGACAGCTCTCCAGTTGCCACGGCAACGGAACACTTATAGTGGCAGAGCGGCCGGTTTAAACCAGTTGAGCACTGAGCAGCGGAGAGTAAAGACTATGGAGTTAGATTTGTTTCACAATTATTCAATCAAAAAAAAAAATCATGTCAAAGCAAAAATCACTAAGTTTTTTTTTAAACTTTTTTTTGCTTTTGGTTGAGTCTCTTTTTTTTGGTTGAAACTTTTTTTTTGGTTGAGTCTCTTTTTTTTGGTTGAAACTTTTTTTTTGGTTGAGTCTCTCTTTTTTGGTTGAAACTTTTTTTTTTTTGGTTGAGTCTCTTTTTTTTGGTTGAAACTTTTTCTAAGTTTTTGGTTGAATTCGTTTTCTTGCTTATACAACTTTATTTGCTTTGGGGAAGCTTACATGAACATTCTGGGCGGGGCTTAAGGACGAGCGATGTAAGACGTCTCCCTATTGGTTAACGCTGACTGAAGCGACAGACTCTGAGCTTTTCCTTCCCAGAACTTCTCCGCCATTTGCTTGCCGCTGTAGCAGAAAGCAAATTGTAAGTAATCTTCACAATATTACATTGATTAATAGCTACTAAGTGTCCATGTTTTATTCAGAGAATAACGTCTTTATGCAGCTTATGAGGACAGTTGCTATATCTTGTGTGCCGCGCTCCCGGTTTAGTATATCAGGCTAGCTAATGTTAGCATCAGCTGAGGCGCTATAGGGTTGCCACCCAACCGGTACGGTACGCGATTTGTTCCATATTTCTATAAATGCCATATAGGCATAACTATCACAAACAGATCTAAACTAATTATAACAATATTGACAAAAAAAAAAAAAGAGAAAGAAACACAGGAAATGTTACGGTCAGCTAAGTTGCTGTGGCGGCAGCTAAAGGACCCCCAGTACGCAGCCATCACGGTTGCCTAGAGACAGACATAATGCAGCCGTGTAGAAATAAAATACCAAAAAATACCAAATTTAAAAATACCAATTTTTTTCTGGACTAAGTTTGTGCTAAATAAATGTTATATAATCTCTCCGTGTCAATATGCGTGCATATATGAACGTGTAAAGTGGCTGTGAAGCTAAAGTGTGAAAATACACCGGTCCGCTGCACCATAAGTGTGTCATTGGGTCCACAGTAACCTATATCACACACGTCAAGTAGCTGTACAGTGATTATTTACCAATGCTGCAGGTGTAGGGAGATAATGTAACTCATATTTTTTTTTCCAGATCAACATAGACAATTACATGGACAGATCGGGAGCCGAGGTAGGGTGTTCACATAATCTGTCTTCCTTTAGTATGGCATTAGAGTTAAAGGGTCTTATATCCTAATTGTATGTACTAAACATTTGTATTGTTATGTTATGAAATTAGACTGGTGTTCTCCTAATTCCCTACTCTTGTATGACCAGCAGAGTGCAGCTGAAGTTGGACGGCACTTGTTGGCTATGTTAAATAGAGCAATTCCTCCGGCTAACTTAGAAAACACAACAATGGAGAGACCACCAACTGTTACTTCAGAAATGGCAAGGTATAAAATTAATTCTTTCTTTTAAGGTTCAGGTGTTTGTAGTTCACTATATTTTTGTAAGTTAGTTTCTTTAGCAGGTAGATTATAGATTTTATATTTATATATAATCTATTCTATTTTCTATCTATTTTATGTAAAGTCACATCCATACTTTATGCCTTCATCTGATTAGCAAATATGAAGGCCTACATTGCTTACATAACTTACATGACTTTATGCAAGCAAGTTATGTATCCAATGATGCTGGTCAGAGATACAGAAAGAAATTACGTCAGCAATTCCATTGGGGCTCAAGAAAAGGGAATATGTAGTACAGATTCATAAGTGCTGTACTACAATAATCTTTTGTAGCAGGCAGTAATAAGACAAGTATCATATTAAATATATTTGGAGGATCCTCGGTATTGTCAGCTCAGTCTGAATTCTTTTAGGAATTGCATCGTTTTCAATAGCTGTTCCCTATTTCTGTTTCACGGCATTTTCTTTTTTTTTGTCCTTTAATTTTGGTTCATTGGTATAGCGCCTGTCTTTTGTGAGATTTGTGCTATGTAATGTTTATCTTAATTTATAATATCTGTATTTCTTACAGGAAACATGTATTCACGTATGTAATTATTAACGCATTGACTTCATACATTGTTTTTACATTGGGTAACTTTTAATTTTGATCTCTTACTTGAAAAACTACAGATCATTCCCTGGAATTTTTAACAGAGGTGGAAAAAGGAGAAATGCTTTGAAGACACCAAACTGTGCTGCGAAATTTGTTAAAGCTTTAAAGCCACTGGAAGTGCCATTTTTTTTGCTTGCTTCAAAAATTGACATCATCCCTACCTCCTCTGAAGAGATTGCACATTTGCAGGCTGGACTTGGGAAAAGGACTTTGTCCATCCAATCTGACCTCACGCATAGAGAGGTAATCAAAATTTAATCACCTATGTTTTCCTTTCTATTTGTCACTTTATACAAAAAAACTAAATTAATTTCTTTCGGACTACCTTCAAATATTTACCATACCTATTTGTTAAATTGCTAGTGTTGACATAATTCAGTTAAAAATACTTTACCTTCCATTGTTTTTTGTAAACTTCTTTGCACGTATTTGACATTCGGTGGTACTTGCTTTTCAACAGGTACTATTTGTTAACATATACATATAAACAACAGTATAATCACTAAAACACTGTTATTCCTTTTTTTAAATAGCTGTCATCTTTATTTAATACCACATACCCTAAGATGCAGGACCTACAGGACAGATGGTTATTATATAAAGCTTCAGGTGTGCCTCTAGTCATGTCTACATAATTCAGAGTTTGTTTATTCTTCTTGTATGATATTTGTGAAATTCAAAACTTATTTTCCTGTTTTAAAAGGTGGGAATGGAAGGAGAAAACTGTTTCCTGTCCTGTTAGAGGCAGAGGGATACACAGGATCTCTCATCAAAAGAGCTTCAATTGGGGGCAAACATATGCTGTACATAATGCCCCTCCAAGATGAGTTGGATTTAACACCGTTGCCTGCTGATTCACCTGAATTTGCTCTTATGCCAAAAGCAGCTTGTAAGAAATGCAATGCTTCAATGCCTCTGCAAATGCTGACTTTGCACATTGAACAATGCAGTGAATTATCAAGCTCTGATAGTGAGGTGAATAGTTTGTGTCAAGTACCAATGTTGCAAATGACACAATTTCAGATGGAAATTAGTTGTATTTCTGTTTACAGAACGCAGATGTGATGTACATAGAGAACACTGAATCAAGTTCAGCCTCTACTAGCACAGTATCATGCTCAGAATCAGCAGGGCCCACTGATCAGCATCATTCTCAGCAGGTACATGGTTTACATCGCTTGGAATTGGAAATATTCATTATTTTCCAAACAATTACGCCCCATGTATTTTACCTATATCTTTAGTCTGTGTAAGCCAGCGACACATTACAATGCAACTTCTAAAACCTATACCTATCTGTGATATTTCTAAAATATTGTTGTGTTGATGTTGTGTGTGCATTCTTACACAATTTCATTTCATGTAATTTATGTTAATTTTTTTAATGAATGGTTTCTTAACATTGAATATATATTTTTTATCCCACTTTCCTTTGTAGACAGATGAAATTAAATGTCCATTATGCAACAAACTGTTTCCCTTGTTAGACATTGAAGTACATGCCAGCTGCTGTGGAGAAAGGTAAGTGTTAAGCATCTGCATACGTTTATATACTGATGTGTTTTGTATTCCTTCATGTTTTTGTGCAACTGTTTTCATGTGCTTCTTAGGAAAAAAATGTATGTTCTTCCAAAGCATTTTTGGGTCACTATATATAGCAAATAAGAAAGTCTGAATGTAAGTAATACTTGCTTCTTTGAATTTTCATAGGATGTACCAGTATGAAAATGTCCATGAGGGAGATGAGACTAATCTGCATCACATTTCATGGTGGTCAATCTGTTTATGTTTGTTTTTGGCACTTTAATAGGGAATTAATAGTTTTTACTAATACCGTGTAATTTAAATATCTATACAGTGAAGATGATGTCGTTAAATGGGCAGCAACACAAGTGGACCCCAGCAAAACATTTGACATATGTGTTTCGAAAGACAGTGTTGTGGAAAGAGGACTGATACTTTGGCAGCGCCAAAAAAATGGTGGCCCTGTGAACCCTTTGAAAGTCTCCTTTCTTGGAGAAATAGGTGTAGATACAGGAGCTCTGAGGAAGGAATTTCTTACCAGTAAGTCTGTCTTTTTATGTTATTATATACTGTGTACAGCAATATGAACCGAATGTGGACAAGTTATGACGTCAGGAATTGAAGCAATGTGTTTTAATGTGTTTCCTATTTTTTATAGGGCTTAAAAGGCAGTGTTTCATTTATCTTTTGATAATTGGAATTAATCTGAAGGTTTTAGGCCATGTTGTACTTATAATGTGTTTTATTCTGTGTTCATTTAATTTGTTCCATAGTTATGGTTGCAGGGATTGAGAGGAGGCTTTTTGAAGGTGACAGTGACAGGGGAAAGATTCCAAAGTACTCGTTTAATGACCTTGATAAACAGCTGTTCAAGTATGTTTTTCACTTTTTACTTATTTGCCAATCTGATGCATGCATTCTTGTTTTAAAGTATGACAACAAGTAAATAAGACAAATGTACAGTACAGACCAAAAGTTGGGACACACCTTTTCATTCTAAGAGTTTTCTTCATTTTCTTGACAATGAAGGCATCATAACTATGAATTAATACGAATTTAAATACCTTGGGTCGTTCCTGGACACTCAGCTCAACTTTGCTGAAAACACTGATTATATTTTGAAGAACTGTTCTCGGAGACTCTAACTTTTAAGAAGACTTAGTGATCTTCTCAAAGTGACCCAAATAGACTCTAGTTGGGTCACCCCTATGTCTTGAATTTGGGGGGGAAAAAATCACATTTTATTTATCACTACAGAAGGGTTCAGTGAATGCACATATGCAACTGGTGGGTTCGGTACCTCAAAAAAGGTTAAGAACCACTGATATAGAGAAACCAATTAACCTGACAGTCATGTTTTTGGAGTGTGGGAGGAACCCAGATAAAACCTACGCATACACAAGGTGAACATGCAAACTCCATGCAGAAAGACCAGGGCTGGGAATTGAACCCAGAACCTTCTTGCTGCAAGGAACAGCTCTACCAACTGCGCCACTGTGCAGCCCTGTTTTTATTTTAGTTTAAATATATATATTTA
>NW_006800966.1:11531-23189 GCF_000485575.1 Poecilia formosa | reverse complement strand
TGTAATTTAAATATCTATACAGTGAAGATGATGTCGTTAAATGGGCAGCAACACAAGTGGACCCCAGCAAAACATTTGACATATGTGTTTCAAGAGACAGTGTTGTGGAAGGAGGACTGATACTTTGGCAGCGCCAAAAAAATGGTGGCCCTGTGAACCCTTTGAAAGTCTCCTTTCTTGGAGAAATAGGTGTAGACACAGGAGCTCTGAGGAAGGAGTTTCTTACCAGTAAGCCTGTCTTTTTATGTTATTATATACTGTGTACAGTAATATGAACTGAATGTGGACAAGTTATGACGTCAGGAATTGAAGCAATGTGCTCTAATGTGTTTACTTTTTTTTATAGGGCTTAAAAGGCAGTGTTTCATTTATCTTTTGATAATTGGAATTAATCTGAAGGTTTTAGGCCATGTTTTACTTATAATGTGTTTTATTCTGTGTTCATTTAATTTTGTTCCATAGTTAAGGTTGCAGGGATTGAGAGGAGGCTTTTTGAAGGTGACAGTGACAGGGGAAAGATTCCAAAGTACTCGTTTAACGACCTTGATAAACAGTTGTTCAAGTATGTTTTTTACTTATTTGCCAATCTGATGCATGCATTCTTGTTTTAAGGTATGACAAGTAAATAAGACAAATGTATAGTACAGACCAAAAGTTGGGACACACCTTTTCATTCTAAGAGTTTTCTTCATGACGATGAAGGCATCATAACTATGAATTAATATGAATTTAAATACCTTGGGTCGTTCCTGGACAGTCAGCTCAACTTTGCTGAAAACAATGATTATATTTAGAACTGTTTTTGAACAAAAGCCTTGTTGACAGGTGACTTTAATAAAAAATGTGAATTATGCTATGCAACACCTCAGTTAATTGATATTTTCATATTTACAGAGTAGCAGGGGAGATATTTGCTGTGAGTCTAGCCCAAGGAGGACCAGCACCATGTTTCCTACAGGAATGGTGCTACCACTATCTTGTCACTGGAGAAATTGAGACTCAGGGCATGTATGATGCAGAGTTATCAACTCTCATAACAAAGGTATGTTAAGTTAAACTACAGAATCTATTGTTAAATTTATCAATCATTAACTTTGTTAGTGCTTTTATCATATTGTGTCCTTTGATAGTTAATCAGTTAGTCAGTCCTATATTCTGCACACCATGCAAACAGATTAAAGATGCATCCGACCTTTCTGTGTACTCTGAAGACATACTGGAGTGTGGTTACACCGGCCCGATTGACACTGAGCATATGAACTCTATATTGAGGTAAGTTTTGGATTCAAGTACCATGGCATTGATTACTGCTTTGGATACAATTTATTAGTTTACTAGGGAATGATTTAAGATTGCAGAACACATTTCAATTCAGTCATTTTACCAACTGAATGAATCACAATATTTCTTTCATTGACTATATAGGGCTGTCTCTCTGCATGCAACAACAAAACGCACACCTATGCTGAAACAACTGCGAGAAGGTCTTGGCGTTTACAACTTGATCAATCTAATGGAGAAAAAACCAGATGAGTGTCGCCGTCTTTTTGTTTTTGGACATAATGAGAAGGTACATTGTGAATATATTTAATCTTCATGTGTTTGTTACATCCATTAAGTTTCCCCCACATGTTTAATGTTAGAATATTCTTTTTCCTAGGTTGACTCAAATTACATTATGTCACACATTGACCCACAACTGAGTCCACAGGGTTCTAGAAAACAAGCACAGGAGACCAAAATTTTGGAGTACTTGCAAGATTTCTTGTATGAACTTGAAGGTATGTAAATTCTTGCTAAAACTAACTGTATGTCCCTGTGAGTAAATATTTTATTCATTTGTAAAGTTTTCAGTTCGATTCAAGTTTCCACTTCAGCCATGAGCAAAACACATAACCCCAAGTAGCTTACTGTTCTGACAATTCTGACTTGGAAAGTATTACACCTAAGCTTATTCCTGCATAGCTCTTGGGAGTTTCCCACATGCCTGTTGACAAACTCTTAGCAAACCCTTTTATTGTGTGCTAGTAAATGCTTTATTATGACATAGAAAAATTTGGAAAATCTAACAATGCCAAGAGTGCAGAACACTTCAATTTTCAATTTCAATTAATACATATCAGTTTAATTATGTAGTAGAATCATGATTAACTGTTTTTTGGATTGCAACCTCTTTTAGCCCAGTAGCGGGTGAATAATTTAATTTAATTTGTTTCTACATTGACTCAACCTTATTAAAATGTAGAAGCCTCACATTTTAAAGTTTATTTTTATTTTAAAATTGCCCAAATAATGTTTAAGGCATCAAATAGTTACCTGAGCACATACATAACGTTTTTCTGTATGTGTTCAGGTAAATGAAAAATGTTTCATAAAACATAAAAACTAGTCGAATACAAAACAGCATGATGGTCAATAAAATATAATCCTTAACATGATGCATGTTTAAGAGGTTTGTAATTCCCAGAAAAAGCAAATGATTAAAAGAAAATGAAATTACTTTACTATTACTGGCAGATTGTGCTTAATTTGTCAAAAATACTTATTATTTGAATGACAAATTAACAATGTTATTAATATTTTTATAGATGCAGAACAAGCTGACAACGAAGAAGTGCTGACTCTGACTGTTCCAATGGTGATGCAGTGGATGACTGGGCAGGCACATAAACATTTGCTTGTATCAGAAAGAAATACATTTAAAGTCACTGTGATTTTTGATCACCATTGCCTAGAGCATACACCAGGCCACACTGTGTGCTATCCTGTAGTAAGTGCTTGTACCAGCACAGTGACATTTCCAATGGCCCATCTAAGTGATTATGAGTCCTTCAAGAGTAACTTCAGTACTGCTGTCACATATGGATTCAGCTTTGAGAGACTGTAGGTCAGGAGGTATATCAAAGTGGTTATTGTTGGACCAATAGTTCAGACCTAGCTTAAAAAAACACATTTTACGCTGTTCAAAGACCAGTATTTCCTGAGTTAAGGAAATTTTAATATTTCTTCAAATTACACAGAATCACAGTGCCATCTATTACTACAGTGTAATGTAGTACATTACAGTACATCTGTTATTACAGTGCCTCATATTGTTACTTTTTCTAATGTAATTCTCTGTGATAGTTTTAAGAAAATGTTGCATTTCTTTATTGTCCTTATAGCATTTATAAAGTAGGAATAAACATGACATCCTAACCCTTTAATGGATTAATGTAATTGTAATGTTCTTCAGAACAAGGAAACCGAATTTACTCTACAGCAAACCTGAAGTTGAAAATCTTGCACTAAAATATCTTGGCGTGTTAATAAGTGATTTGATTTGAACATGTACTATGGTCACTCACCAAAAACTTTGAAAGAAATAATTTTGTTAATGACATCAATTGCTTCTATTTATTTTTGTTCCATTGCTGCTGTAATTACAAATTGTCTAATTTAGGGGAATGGTGCTTTTGGTGCTCTGGCATTTTGCTTGTAGCTCAGAGTCTGAGAGGCTTGTCCTCTATCAAACAATTTTTATTTTGGCCTCTTAGTGGAAATGTTGATGACACTTACTGATAACCTTTTTAAACCTTTATAGCTCCACTGTTGAAAATGAGGCTCTAATATTCACAAATGACGGTGAAATAAAATCCAGCCCAACATCTGGTTTGAGGTGATTCCTCTGGATCCTGTTGGAGGAAAAATATCCCAACTTCAGAAGATGAGCTTTAAGCTAACAGAGCTCTGTGGTTCCTCCTGTATGAGAGTCAGGGTGAGGAGGAGCCATGTTAGGAAGATGAAGCTGCAGGATCTTCAGAACAAACAGGTCATGGTGCTGGGCTGCTGATCATCCCTCTGTCTGGACACAGGATCAATAGAACCAGTTTAAAAGCTAAAATGAATGGTTATATGCCAGACATGGAAAACTGGGATGCACTCCATGCCATGGTGTTCAGAATTATTTACATATAAATAATCAGCTCAGTTAGATATAAACAATGCACCTTTTTCATTTTTAACCTTAAGAAAAAGGTGATATTGAATCGAGCTGTTATGACTCAGATTTTGGGTGTCCATCTCCCTCTGCTGCATCGTTGTGGAAAACCTGGAGCAGCAGAGATATCTGAGGCTTAGATGTGTATGTTTACCGTTTCTTTAACAAAAAAAAACAGTGGAGTTGTGGTTCATAGTCTGGTATTTTCATATTTCTGAAAATAAAAACTATAATCCTTCCTGTATTCTGTGAAGAACCCAGAGAGGGTTATTTGATTATTTATTTCATTAATAGTGTTATTTCCTGACTTTTGTTCTGTGAAGAACCCAGAGAGGGTTATTTGATTACATTTTTACATTTAGGCACTCTTGCAATCGTCACAGTTTTTCTGTTACAAACTGACTTCGGCCACCACCAGAGAAGGGAAAAGTTATGTGGCCCCCACAGGAAAAAGTTTGGGGACCCCTGATGTACAGGATCTATTAAAAAAAAAACATTTTACAACAAATAATGCATGTTCTATTTAATGTAAATCTTNTGACTTTAAGAAAAAATGTGAATTATGCTATGCAACACCTCAGTTCATTGATCTTTTCATATTTACAGAGTAGCAGGGGAGATATTTGCTGTGAGTCTAGCCCAAGGAGGACCACCACCATGTTTCCTACAGGAATGGTGCTACCACTATCTTGTCACTGGAGAAATTGAGACTCAGGGCATGTATGATGCAGAGTTATCAACTCTCATAACAAAGGTATGTTAAGTTAAACTACAGAATCTATTGTTAAATTTATCAATCATTAACTTTGTTAGTGCTTTTATCATATTGTGTCCTTTGATAGTTAATCAGTTAGTCAGTCCTATATTCTGCACACCATGCAAACAGATTAAAGATGCATCCGACCTTTCTGTGTACTCTGAAGACATACTGGAGTGTGGTTACACCGGCCCGATTGACACTGAGCATATGAACTCTATATTGAGGTAAGTTTTGGATTCAAGTACTATGGCATTGTTTACTGCTTTGGATTCAAATTATTAGTTTACTAGGGAATGATTTAAGATTGCAGAACACATTTCAATTCAGTCATTTTACCAACTGAATGAATCACAATATTTCTTTCATTGACTATATAGGGCTGTCTCTCTGCATGCAATAACAAAACGCACACCTATGCTGAAACAACTGCGAGAAGGTCTTGGCGTTTACAACTTGATCAATCTAATGGAGAAAAAACCAGATGAGTGTCGCAGTCTTTTTGTTTTTGGACATAATGACAAGGTACACTGTGAATATATTTAATCTTCATGTGTTTGTTACATCCATTAAGTTTCCCCCACATGTTTAATGTTAGAATATTCTTTTTCCTAGGTTGACTCAAATTACATTATGTCACACATTGACCCACAACTGAGTCCACAGGGTTCTAGAAAACAAGCACAGGAGACCAAAATTTTGGAGTACTTGCAAGATTTCTTGTATGAACTTGAAGGTATGTAAATTCTTGCTAAAACTAACTGTATGTCCCTGTGAGTAAATATTTTATTCATTTGTAAAGTTTTCAGTTCGATTCAAGTTTCCACTTCAGCCATGAGCAAAACACATAACCCCAAGTAGCTTACTGCTCTGACAATTCTGACTTGGAAAGTATTACACCTAAGCTTATTCCGGCATAGCTCTTGGGAGTCTCCCACATGCCTGTTGACAAACTCTAAGCAAACCCTTTTATTGTATGCTAGTAAATGCTTTATTATGACGTAGAAAAAGTTGGAAAATCCAACAATGCCAAGAGTGCAGAACACTTCAATTTTCAATTTCAATTAATACATATCAGTTTCGTTATGTAGGAGAATCATGTCTACCTGTTTTTTGGATTGGAACCTCTTTTAGCCCAGTAGCGGGTGAATAATTTAATTCAAATTATTTTTGTTTCTACATTGACTCAACCTTATTAAAATGTAGAAGTCTTACATTTTAAAGTTTAGTTTTATTTTAAAATTGCCCAAATAATGTTTAAGGCATCAAATAAAGAGTTACCTGAGCACATACATAAAGTTTTTCTGTATGTGCTCAGGTAAATGAAAAATGTTTCATAAAACATAAAAACTTGTCGAATACAAAACAACGTGATAGTCAATTAAATATAATCCTTAACATAATGCATGTTTAAGAGGTTTGTAATTCCTGGAAAAAGCAAATGATTAAAAGAAAATGAAATTACTTTACTATTACTGGCAGATTGTGCTTAATTTGTCGAAAATACTTCTTATTTGAATGACAAATTAACAATGTTATTAATATTTTTATAGATGCAGAACAAGCTGACAATGAAGAAGTGCTGACTCTGACTGTCCCAATGGTGATGCAGTGGATGACTGGGCAGGCACATAAACATTTGCTTGTATCAGAAAGAAATACATTTAAAGTCACTGTGATTTTTGATCACCATTGCCTAGAGCATACACCAGGCCACACTGTGTGCTATCCTGTAGTAAGTGCTTGTACCAGCACAGTGACATTTCCAATGGCCCATCTAAGTGATTATGAGTCCTTCAAGAGTAACCTCAGTACTGCTGTCACATATGGATTCAGCTTTGAGAGACTGTAGTTCAGGAGGTATATAAAAGTGGTTATTGTTGGACCAATAGTTCAGACCTAGTTTAAAAAAAGGAATTTTACGCTGTTCAAAGACCAGGATTTCATGAGTTAAGAAAATGTTAATCTTTCTTCAAATTACACAGAATCACAGTGCCATCTGAGCATGCAGTGTTTTCTTTAATGGTACTGTAATGTTATCTTTGCAAAATTTATATATTTTATTATAATGTTCTGTGGTATTATGTATTTCACTACAATACTAATCATACTTGTTCATTGTGTAAGACATTGTTACTTTTTCTAATGTAATTCTCTGTGATAGTTTTAAGAACATGTTGCATTTCTTTATTGTCCTTATAGCATTTATAAAGTAGGAAGAAACATGACATCCTAACCCTTTAATGGATTAATGCAATTGTAATGTTCTTCAGAACAAGGACACTGAAATTACTCTATAGCAAACCTGAAGTTGTAAATCTTGCACTAAAATATCTTGGCGTGTTAATAAGTGATTTGATTTGAACATGTACTACATAGTCATGGTCACTCACAAAAAACTTTGAAAGAAATAAAATTTTGTTAATGACATCAATTGCTTCTCTTTATTTTTGTTCCATTCCTGCTGTAATTACAAATTAAATTGTCTAATTTAGGGGGAAAAATTTTTTTGGTGCTCTCTGGCATTTTGCTTGGAGCTCAGAGTCTGAGAAGCTTGTCCTCTATCAAACTATTTTTATTTTGGCCTCTTATTGGAAATATTGATGTTGATGACACTTACTGATAACCTTTTTCAACCTTTATAGCTTCACTGTTGAAACTGAGGCTCTAACATTCACAAATGACGGTGAAATAAAATCCAGCCCAACATCTGGTTTGAGGTGATTCCTCTGGATCCTGTTGGAGAAAAAATATCCCAACTTCAGAAGATGAGCTTTAACCTAACAGAGCTCTGTGGTTCCTCCTGTATGAGAGTCAGGGTGAGGAGGCGCCATGTCAGGAAGAGAAGTGGAAGCTGCAGGATCTTCAGTACAAACAGGTCATGATGCTGGGCTACTGATTATCCCTCTGTCTGGACACAGGATCAATAGAACCAGTTTAAAAGCTAAAATGAATGTTTATATGCCAGACATGGAAAACTGGGTGTTCAGAATTTAGGTCTCATGGCATCTCAAGGTGTCAACATGGCAGCCAGTGGGCTGAAGGAGGAAATACAGCTTTATTTTGTAGCAATTCAAGAGCTACCAGCTTTTATCACTCACTTCCTAAAAAAATGAATCAGCACAGAAACTCCAAAGCACACAAAGAAGCAGCTTTAAAACCACTTTCACAGAAAAATATTCCAAAAGATAGCTTTGTATTTTGTTTTTGTGTCTGTGAACATGAAAATTTAAGTTATTTTGAAGTTATATATAATGTACAGCAGCTAACTACGGCCTGCCTCCACATTTGGTCCGGCACTCTCAACAATACCAGAGAGCATTTAGATTTTTTTTTTTCATATAAAGTATTTCCCGGACTATAAGCCGCTTATATGTGGATTTCTCTTCAACCACCAGGGGGCTCTTTAGCAGGAAGTAAATCATTGGAAGTCAAAATTGGAAATAAAATAAGAAAGCGCCCATTAAAACGGAATTAGGTTTTAATAGGGAATTGAAATGTGAGAATATTGTAATATTGTTGATCAGTTAAATAGCATTGAGGGAAAAAGATATTTCGTTTTTTTATTATTTATTTATTACATAATAATGCGATCATTATGAGAATTAGAGGTATAGATATTAGGATCGTGTAGATGGCAGTAGTGCAACAATAATGGATTCAAGCTTACATTGAAATCTAAAGAAGCAGAAGAAGAAACGGATGAACGTGCCTATTTTCATTTAGCACATGCTAGTAGCAGACACGACCGATCAGCACTTTGACTGTTCCAGTTACCGTTCGGAAACTACCGTAATCAGTTCAGTTAGATATAAACTTTGCACCTTTTTCATTTTCAACCTTAAAAAAAAATGTGATATTGAATCGAGCTGTTATGACTCAGATTTTGGGTGTCCATCTCCCTCTGCTGCATCATTGTGGAAAACCTGGAGCATCAGAGATATCTGAGGCTTAGATGTGTATGTTTACTGTTTATTTAACAAAAAAAACAACTTTGGGGTTGTGGCTCATAGTCTGGTGCGGCTCATATTTCTGAAAATAAAAACTATAATCCTTCCTGTCTTCTGTGAAGTACCCAGAGAGGGTTATTTAATTATTTATTTCATTAATAGTGTAAGTTATTTCCTGACTTTTGTTCTGTGAAGAACCCAGAGAGGGTTATTTGATTGTGCTTTCTGGAAAACAGTACATTTTTACATTTAGGCACTCCTGCAATCGTCACACTTCTTCTGTTACAAACTGACTTCGGCCCCCACCAGAGAAGGGAAAAGTTATGTGGCCGTCACAGGAAAAAGTTTGGGGACCCCTGATGTACAGNCACAGGAAAAAGTTTGGGGACCCCTGATGTACAGGATCTATTAAAAAAAAAACATTTTACAACAAATAATGCATGTTCTATTTAATGTAAATCTTTTCCTTACAGTAAATTCTTCAAAACTGTGAAGACATCGACAGACTAAAAACCATATTGACTTCATAAATAAAACTAAGATCCATTTATTATGTAGCACATCTATATCCCTGTAGGGTTGCCAGGAGGGCTGGTGCATCTCCAGCAGTTTTATGTATATACAGTGCTCTATCAGATCAACCAGAGGCCACCTCAAGAGCTAAGAAATAGAGATCTTCTCAAAGTGATGTTGACTCAGCCAAAGGGTTTACATGCTCCTGCAGTGCAGACAGTCTCTCGGTGGACAGCGGGCACTGGATTTCTGGAATATTAATTCCATGTTCTGTACTTTGTTGATCTAGGGACAGCCCTTCCGCACCTTGCAGGATCCGCTTAGACAAAAGTCAAGGACAGATCATTTACATCGATCGATCCAACCATCTAATTCAATAAATAAAGATGTACATATGCATGTAGTGATGCCATGTTTGTGCTATGAAATATGAATGTTACAATTACAGCCAAGTAAAACATAGAAAAACCACCTCTGCGAGGTCGGGCTCTTGCACTGGTTCCTGCAGCATTCCAATTGTCCACAGTTGGTTCGGTGACAGGTTTCTTTCAGTTCTCAACGGATGAGCATTCCAGCTGTCCTCAAAATTCTGCAGATCTTTCCTTAGTCGTGGTATAAAGATGTACCCCAAACAGAACAGATGGACAGCGTTGGACAGGTCAATGTGACCCTCTTCCTCCAAACTGTGGAGCATGTTGTAATACTTTGAAGTTACACTCCAAACATCTCTCCACAAGCGTTCAATTCTGAAACATAAGAATTACATATTTGAAGACAAAACATTATAACTGTCAAATTCTTTATTTAGAAATAATTTTGTAGTGAATATTACTTCCTACTGCTAATCACAAATATAGAAATTTGGATTTGGTTTTCAATGGTAGTTAAAAAAAAAAAAAGTAATTCCACACAAATTATTCAGTCAGTATTAAAAGGAAATTACTCCAATATTTCAGATACGCGTTTCTCTTGTTGATACATTGTCTGTCACAAAGGAGTTCAGTAAATTCCATCAAAAACATGAGCAACCCTGGTCATTCACAACCTGTTTGGTTGCTTGTTTTGCTATCCATTTTTGCATAACAGCAACTTGTCATTATTGTTTTATGATTAAATGTTGCCAAATAATGTTATTGAAGCAGATATTTTTTATAAAACAAAATTAAAAGAATCAAGCTTTTTATTGTTGTAAATAGCAGAAAAAGACAGACACTTTTTGGTACGTTACCGCTGGTTATGAACACTTTTCCCAGCAATGAAACTGCCACGTCCAGTACCTCGAACCGTAAACATGCACTTCGCAATGTCCACATTTTCAACCCCGTGATCCCCTTGAACTCTGTAAGGGAAATGGAAAATTATGTCATGCAACACTCACTGCAATATGTCCTTATACATGTTTGATGTATAAGGACATCATCAAACTCACATTAGAGGTCTCTAGCAGTCTTGAAATGTGGAATGAAGTTTAAGATGTAAAAGAAAATATAAAAAACGCAAAGGTAAGAGACAACAAAAGAAAAAGACAAACCAAAATCAAGGAAAGCAGACAGTGGCATTATGTACATGGACATACCTAACTCCGCTCCATCAACATGCAGGTTTATGTTTTAACACAAAAAAGTTTCATTGGAAAGGAATCAAGGTAATTCAAGAACATCCTACATAGAATGTTATATCTTATTTAAACATAATTTATTAACTTGCCTTGATGGCCATCCATGCTTGCAAACCCCATCCATGAAGAAACAAAACGCTGTTTCTGCCTTGTTGTTGCCAGCCGTGTTCAAGTAAAATATCTATAGAACAATTTTTAGAATTAAGTTAAATCAAATGGACACAAGTGATGAAAAGACTTGAAATACAAAATAAAACAACTTACCTTCCTGGAAAAGCCATCAATTGCTCCAAAAATAACAATGTTGTACCTAGAAATATACACATTGTTATCATAAACAAAAAATATATGTAGATTCCTTATGTATTTAGATATACAAACCTGATGAGCTTATGATTTGTGTCAATGTGGACAAGAGATAATGGAGCCGGAACACAGTATTGTCGTCTGGAATTGCAAGACAGCTGGACCATTCTGGAAATAATTCCTGCTCCGTCCACACGCTGCAAAGACATTTGCACTCTCTTCCAGGGAATCCGGACACCCATTGCTTGAAGAGACCCTTTCACCAATCTGTAGCCAGCATTTGGCATTCTGGTCTTTATAGACCTAACCTTCTGATCTAATGCAGCATCTGAAATGCTGGAATAGAGTTTTCTTACAGACAGATTATGCTCTTTCATACGTCTGTAAAATGTTGACCTTGAAATGTCAGTAAGCCTACACAAGGTAGTCAATGGCAAACCACTACTAAGTAGATGAGTGAGAGTTTCAGTTTCTATATTAACTTTGGGTCTCCCTACATTCCCATTGTATTCAACCTGTGTTACATTCAATAGTC
>NW_006800966.1:0-10707 GCF_000485575.1 Poecilia formosa | reverse complement strand
GAGACTCAACCAAAAAAAAAAGTTTCAACCAAAAAAAAAGAGACTCAACCAAAAAAAAAAGTTTCAACCAAAAAAAAAGAGACTCAACCCAAAAAAAGAGACTCAACCAAAAAAAAAAGTTTCAACCAAAAAAAAGAGACTCAACCAAAAACAAAAAAAAAAGTTTAAAAAAAAACTTAGTGATTTTTGCTTTGACATGATTTTTTTTTTTGATTGAATAATTGTGAAACAAATCTAACTCCATAAAAGACCTGTGAACTCGCTTAAACCTTTTCTCTTTCTGCCGTGCCTGACAACCTTGAGGGTCATTTACGCGGGCCGTCGTCCTGGCGGGCCCCCACGCGACTTAGCGGACGGGTTATCCTTACTTTACCACGACGGGTACGCCGACCGAAAGTGAGGGCCGCTCTGCTTCCCACTGCCTGCCAACCTGAGCGCTTTACCTTCCCCTCAAGGCTCGGGGGAGAGGGAAACCCACGGCCTGTTTGACAGCGCCAGTTACGGACGTCCTATCGATCGCCCTGTCAGTCGGTAGGGGATCGACCCTGACTTTGCTCCCTTCCTGATGGCTAATCTAGCCAGCACCTCATCAGCAGGGGCGGCTCCCTCCTTGGCCCCCCGACTTGCGGGAAATGTCACGTTTCTAAGCCCTGACAGGGACTGGAGGAGAGCTCTTGGCTCCGGCTCCAAACTCCCCGCAACAGTAACAGTAGGGCTGGGAGCGCCCTGGAGAGAACTGCCCTGCCCTCTCTGCTGCGTTCCCCTAAAGACGGCTAAAGACGGCTTCGCTCACTTTCTTAAAAAACACCAAGCGAGGAATATCAACTGGTTTTGCCTTAAGTGCAACAGCTTGAAGCCAGGCCTTCAGAGTGCCTCCTGTCATGCGGCCAAATGCGGAACTGGCAGCCGTGTCCACCCTACAGCTAATCACACCTTTGTGTGTGGGGCCTGCTCCTCTAGTTTCTCAACTAAAAGAGGCCTCTCCATACACGCCAAAAAACATGGAAGCGCGGGCAGGGAACCACGGACAGGGGAACCAGGTGACGATCCTACCAGTGGCTTTGAGGGCCTTTTCACCCCCCTCCCCCCACCTAAGAACAAGCTGGGATCGCGGCCAGGGAGAACCTTAAAGAGCTGCTTGGAGAGGACAATTAGAGACGAGGACGTCCCCCCAGGGGGTCTCCACCCCCTCAAGTCTTCTCCGGCTCTGGTCAACAGGACCCTGTCATTCTACATAAGGCAGATGAGGCGCTCCAACAAAATATTCACACGGAAGCCCAGGAAACCTCACAGACTCTGTGCGGCTAGGGGGAACACGAGTAGCGGCTTTCGGACCATCCAGTACCTGTATATGAACAACACGGCAGCTGCGGCTTCACTAATTCTGGATGGTAAAGAAGCCGCCTCGTGCAACATCCCCTTGAGACGGATAGAGAAAACCTATAGTGAGCTATGGGAGAAGGAGGACAGGTATGGGGAGCTGGGTGTGTTCGGTACCCTACCTGAGGCAGACAATGAACCCCTGCTGATGGCAATCACCCCCAACGAAGTCATGGCGGCCCTCAGAGGGTCCAAGGGTAAGAGTGCGCCTGGTCCAGATGGCCTTAGGAAGCCCCACCTGTGTAACGGGTGGTAAGTCAATCAGGCAATCAGGTTTCGATGAAATTTTTTTTTATTCTGGAGAAGAGTAAAACAATAAATCAACCTCCTCTTCTAATCTCCTTGCACTCCAGCCCACAGCAGCGCAGAACAACGCTGTCTACTAACTTTTTTTTTTTTTTTACGATTCAAAAAAAATCAACGGCAACAAAAAAAAAGAAATCTCACAAAAATCATAAACTAAAAACAAGAGGAGAAAAACGCCACCTGGTGGCCACAGCAACACAATAGACAGAGTTAAATAAACAGAGATAAAAAGGATAACTTAAAATAAAAACACATACCTGGAGAAGAAGAGTAAAACAATAAATCAACCTCCTCTTCTAATCTCCCTGCACTCCAGCCTAAATGTGAAAATAAAAACAATGTTCAACCGGAGTGTGCTGGATTAGCACCGGTTTTTCGCGCCAAAATAAAAGAAAGAAAATTATAATAAAACTGGTTATAAAAACCCACAATGATGGTAAAAACTGCAAAATAACACATTAACAAACAACAATAAACATCATATGATAAAACTTCAACATAAACAACAACATCCGTACAGAAAATAAACATATATGGCAGCAGTGAACTTGTCTGACTTACCCACAGCAGCGCAGAACAACGCTGTGAGGGAAAAGGGGGAAGCGGAGATGCTATGAGGGCGGACCGAGCTACGGAAGCCCAGGAGACACAAACGAGGCAAAGTGTAGAAAGGCGACCCCCGCAGGCAAAACAACAAATAATAACTACATAAGATAAAATTCACATATTCTCCATATAAAATTAATTACAAATTATAATTTAAAAAAAAAGGTACATTTGTAACTCTGTTACACCTGCTAAGATGGGACAAGGATGGAAAACTGCTGGCTTGCCTGTACAATACCATCCTGTACAACAGCAAACTCCCTAAGCTCCTGAAGTGTAGCCGTACAACACTGGTTCCCAAGAGCTCAGACCAGGTGGAGCTGAAGGGTATTGACAACTGGAGACCCATCACTCTGAGCTCCTCCATCCTGAGGCTCTTTTCCAAAATCTTATGTGTCACAGAAGGGCTTCACTAGGGGCGATGGCTGCAGCACCAACCTGATGGTGTTGGACGGTGTGATACGGAGAGCGGTGCGCCACAAGGAGACCCTCGCTGTGGTCTTCATTGACCTGGCGCGGGCGTTTGACTCGGTGTCGCACAAACACATCAGGGAGGTGCTGGTGAGGAGGAAGGTCGACGCCGGCATCTGTGACCTCATCAGTGACGCATACAGGCACACCAGCTCCAGGGTGCTCACTAAGAGGGGGCGGACCCGGGCAATCCAACTGAAGGTTGGAGTTAAGCAGGGCAACCCGATGTCACCCCAACCTCTGCTTGGACCCCCTTCTTACATTCCTGGACCAAAGGGGCTCTGGGTACACCCTTTCCGGCCAGAGGATTACAGCTCTCGCCTATGCTGATGACCTGGTCCTTCTCAGCGGTTCCTGGGCTGGTATGGCGGTTAACCTCAGGATCCTCGAGAGGTTCCTGGAGCACACAGGCCTGGACATCAAAATCAAAAAGTGTGGTGGTTTTTTCCTGAGGGCCCCCAACCAGATTGTGACAGTCAACCATTGTGCCGACTGGAGTATCCACTCTATTCCCATCCCCTGGATCGGTGAGACCCAGTCTTACCGATACTTGGGGGTGGACGTGAGTCCGAAGAGGGGGATCCTGCCCTTTGACCCCCGGAAGGAGATCTTGCCCTTGCTCAGGAAGATCAGCAAGGCCCCCCTCAAGCCCACTCAAAAGGTTAAAATGCTCCTAACCTATGGCATCCTCAGAGTGGTGTATGGGGCAGACATGAGCCTGGTCGGTACGGTAGGCCTGAGGAGAGTCGACCTGGAGATAAGGAACGCGGTCAAATCCTGGCTTCACCTGAGTCCGTCCACCGCGGACGGTCTCTTCTATAGTGCCAAGGTGGATGGCGGTTTAGGGCTGCCCAGGCTTGAAAAACAAATCGCTATCTGCCAGGTCAAAAGATGGTGCAAGATGATGCAGGCCAAGGACGCCAAGTGTAAAGTCCTGGCCCCCGCGCTGCTTCCCAAGGCGGAAATTGCAAAAAGGTGGAAGGTAGCCACCGAGGTCGAAGTGGAGGGAAGCCTGCAGGCAAGCCTCGCCACCACCGACCCGGCCGTAATCGGTAGAAAGTGGAGAGTCTCAGAATTCGAACGATGGTGTGGGCTCCGGTGTCAGGGTCGTGGTCTCGCCACGTTCGCTAGGGACCCTATCAGTAACAACTGGTTGGGCGATCCCTGGGGACTTCATGAGTCTGACTACATTCTGGCTCTCCAGCTTCGTTCCAGCACGGTCAGCACCTTGACCACCCTCAGCAGAGGGAGGAGGAGGAACACGACCTGCAGGGCCTGTGGCAGGGGGTGGGAGGGCATTATCCATGTTGTCAGCCAGTGCAGATCATTCAAAAAGAACCGAATGGCCAACCACAACAACATCTGCAGATTGCTGTCTATCATCGGTCGTACCCTTGGATGGGAGGTCAAGAGGGAGAAGAGGATCACCTGCCCTCTTTTGGGAACGGCAGTGCCTGATCTTATCCTGATCAAGAACGGCAGAGGTCTTGTGGTGGACGTGGCCATCTGCTACGAAGTGAAGCCAGCGACCCTCAGGCGCAGAGCGGAGTCTAAGGTGAACAAATACGACAAATTCGCCCCGTCAATTTGTAACACCTTTTGCTTGACCGGCGTGAAGACTTACGGCTTCGTGCTGGGGGCGCGAGGGAAGTGGTATGAAGGGAACTCAGAGGTGCTGAGTGAGATGGGACTCCCCAGGTCCCGAAAGAAAGCGTTGGCTAAACTATTTAGTGCGAGAGCCATAAGGGGCACCACCAGTATTCTTAAAGTCTTCAAGAAGCTCTCCCGTTCAGCATAAAGCTGCCCACTTCACGTTTTAACAAAGTTCAAAATAGAAAGGTCAAGTAACTGTCTGCTCAGGTCAATGTTCGACATTTACACTGTAGGGTAGGACAGGGTGGTAATCAATCGCACATAATCAAGTTCACTGTTCTCCATTCGTTCCCTCCGTTAACTCCATGCTGTCATCAGAATGTGGCCACCTGTCCTACTTTGGGCCCACCAGCTGAGCAGGGCGTGTGGGGCCCCAACTCTGGTCAGGCAACACAATCACACCTGTGCATGTTCGTCCGTATTAGTGAAAAAAAGGTTATCAGTAAATAAACAGTAAACACATCGAGTTGGACAGAAGTAACAAACTAATTTGACTCTAAATCAAATCCTAAAAGTTAAATCTGGATCCAAATCAAATCCAATGAGTTAATATGGCTCTAAATATAATCCTTAGGAGGTAAATCTGGCCCTAAATCAAATCCTAAAGAGTTAAACATGACTCAAAATCCAATCCCAACGAGTCAAATCCGGCCCTAAATCAAACCCTAATGAATTAAATCTGGCCCCAAATCAAATCCCAACGAGTCAAATCCAGCCCTAAATCACATCCTAACAAGTCAAACCTGGCCCTAAATTGAATACTAACGAGTCACATCTAGCTCTTAATCATATCCTAAGAGGTCCAATCTGGCCATAAATCAAATTGTAACAAGTCTAATCCGGCTCTGAATCAAACCCTAGAATGCCAAATCTGACTAAATCAAATCCTAATAAGTTAAATCTGGCTCCAAATCAAATCCTAACAAGTCAAATCTGGCCCTAACCAAATACCGACGAGTCTTATCTGGCTCTCAATCAAATCCTAAGAAGTCCAATCTGGCCCTAAATCAAATCGCAACAAGTCAAACCCGGCTCTAAATCAAACCCCGAAATGCCTAATCTGACTAAACCTAATCCTAATGAGTCAAATCCGGCTCCAAGTCGAATCGTAATAAGTTATATCCGGATCCAAATCTATCCTAACGAGCCACATCTGGCCCTAAATAAAATCCTAATAAGTTAAACCTGGCGCTAAATCAAATCCCAAAGAGTTAAACATGACTTAAAATCAAATCCCTACGAGCCAAATCCAGCTCTGAATCACATCCCAACGAAGGAAATCTGGCCCTAAACCAAATACTAACGAGTCATATCTGGCTCTAAATCAAATCCTAAGAAATCAAATCTGGCCCTAAATTGAATTGTAGCAAGTCTAATCCGGCTCTAAATCTAATCCTAAAGTGTCAAACCTGACTAAATCAAATCCCAACATGTTAAATCTGGCTCCAAATCAAATCCCAACTAATCAAATCTGGCACTATTTCGAATCCAATCTAGTCAAGTCTGGCTCTTCATCGAGTTCTCATGAGCTGATTTTGGTTCTAATCAATCCCAACGAGTCAAGTCTGGCGCCTAATCTAATCCTAATCAATCAAACCTGGCTCTAAATCAAATCCCAGCGAATCAAATCTGGCTCCAAATCTAATCCTAATTAGTCCAAACTGGCTCTAAATCTAATCCCAATCAGTCAAATCGGGGTCTAAATCAAATCCTAGTCAGTCTAATCTGGCCCTACATCAAATTCCAGGAAGTCAAATCTGGCCACAAATCGAATTGTAACAAGTCAAATCTGGCTCTAAATCAAATCCCATAATGCCAAATCTGACTAAATCAATTCCTAACAAGTCGAATCTGGCTCTACATCAAATCCTACTAAGTCAAATCTGGATTTAAATCAAATCCTAATGAGTTAATATGGCTCTAAATATAATCCTAAAGAGGTAAATCTGGCCCTAAATCAAATCCTAAAGAGTTAAACATTACTCAAAATCCAATCCCAACGAGTCATATCTAGCTCTAAATCACACCCTAACAAGTCAAACCTGGCCATAAACCAAATACTAACGAGTAACATCTAGCTCTCAATCAGATCCTAAGAGGTCTAATCTGGCCCTAAATCAAATTGTAACAAGTCCAATCCGGCTCTAAATCAAATCCTAGAATGCCAAATCTGTCTACGAGGTTTCCAGGGCTTCCGTGTGTGTATTCTATTAGAGCGCCTCATCTGCCTTGCGTAGAGCGACAGGGTCCTGTTGACCAGGGCCGGCGAAGACTTGAGGGGGTGGAGGCCCCCCGGGGGGACGTCCTCGTTTCTAATTATGCGCTCCAAGGAGCTCTTTAGGGTTCTCCCTGGCCGAGGTACCTGCTTATTCTTAGGTGGAGGGAGGGGGGTGAAAAGGCCCTCAAAGCCACTGGTGAGGTCGTCACCTGGTTCCCCTGCCCCTGGCTCTCTGCCAGCGCTCCCATGTTTTTTGGCATGAATGGAGAGGCCTCTTTTAGTTGAAAAACTGGAGGAGCAGGTCCCACACACAAAGGTGTGATTGGCTGTGGGGCGGTCACGACTGCCAGTTCCGCATTTAGCCGCATGACAGGTGGCACTCTGAAGGCCTGGCTTCAGGCTATTGCATTTAAGGCAAAACCAGTTGATTTTCCTCGCCTGGTGTTTCTTAAGAAAGTGAGCGAAGCTGTCCCTCGCCGTCTTTAGGAGGATGCCGCAGAGGGGGCAAGGCAGCTCTCTCCAGGGCACTTTCAGCCCAACTGTTACTGCCGCGGGGAGTTTGGAGCCAGAGCCCAGAGCTCTCCTCCAGTCCCTGTCTGGGCTAAGAAACACAACGTTTCCCGCTAACAGGGGGGCCGAGGAGAGTACCATCCCTGCTGTTGAGGTGCTGGCTGGATTTGCCATCAGGAATGGAGCGCAGTCAGGATCACTCCCTCTCAGAATGACAGGGCGATCGAAAGGACGTCCGTCACTGGCACTGTCAGACAGGCCGTGGATTTCCCTCTCCCCCGAGCTTTGAAGAGCAGGGGAGGCGCTCAGGTTAGCCAAGCTGCGGGAAGCAGAGAGGCCCTCCCTATTAGTCGGCGTACCGATCGTGGTGGAATGAGGGTAAGTCCGCTAAGTCGTGTGGGGGGCCCACCAGGACGACGGCCAGTGTAAAATGGCGCTCAAGGCTGTCGAACACGGCAAGAGAGAGAAAAGGTCTTAGTGATTCCACAGGTCCTTCACCCTCAGCTGCTCCGTGCTCAACTGGTTTAAACCAGTTGCTCTGCCTCAATAAGTGTTCCGTTGCCGTGGCATCTGGGCGTTGCCAGGGCAGAGTGAGTTAGGGCAGCTTAGTCCATCTTGTGAGACACCCCATCCGTTCTGAAGGGAGAAGAGACCACTGTATGATTCTTTCCCAACGGGGGTTGTTGAAGAGAAATAAATAAATAAATAAATAAACTGTTTGAGGCGTGCTAGGGGTAGATCGCCATACCGGGTATTCGCGTAATACGTGTCTACAAATCATTCACAGTGACTATAGCGCAGAGGGAAATGCGGCGTGAGCTAAGCTCAGTGACACTCAGGGCGTGAGGGAGACACTGTAATGGGACCTTGGTAGGTTCTGCCCCATCACCATGTTCTAAAGTACTTTTAGTAAGAAGACACTGGCCTTAGAGAAATATGGAAAGACATGTTACTCGGGCAGGCATTAGGAGCGGTTTTTGTGATAGTTTTACATACCTATAGCTCAAATTTAAATGCAGATTGGATTAGTGCGAATATCTGTTTGTTACAACCTAGAGGGTCGTAACGAACGTGACGGGTTACATAACTACAGAGTCTTTAGAGTAAAATGAGATTATGGGAATAGCCTATTTCAGCTCTAAATAGATTAATTGTTAGTAGGAGAAGAATTGTCAGTTGTGGGTTTATTTCCGTGGCTCAATGTTGGTAAAGTGTTTAATTTGCGGATGTATGATTGTTACATGCCATTCTATTGTTTACGTGTGGTTAAATGTTAGTGTAGTTATAAAGTGTTCCTTACCGAGACACTCTTATTCATTCCCGACATATGTTCATTACCGCTATGCTCATTTTATGATAATTTATTTAGATTGGATAAAAGAATTACATGAACTTTTAATTCTTCAATGAAATGGTCAGACTCTTTTATATTATGGTTGTGTTGTTCACAATTCAATGATTTGATACAAAATTTGAACAAAAATAGATTTTAAAAATTGTGTTCGTGTTACGGTAATGAAATAATTTTACAGTAAATAATAAATTTCAGTGATTCTTGAGAATAGGGACAAAACTGGTCCTATGGATAAAGCATGAAATTTGAATAAAATATACACAAAATATATTTTTTTCAAATATCTAACTAAACTAACCTGGGTCATGTGAGCACAACAATGTATATTTTTCTTTTTTTTGCTGAATATTTTTTTATTTTAAACATTGTAGTCGGTGGATGATGCCTGTAAAAGCCCTTGTCCAGGAGCAGAACTCAATACATTCTTATAGTTTAAAACAATTAAAGAAATACTAAAGTTATATATTATGGCAATTAAGTATAAGTAGTCATATAAATAATTATAAAAGTATCGATAAATTGAATTAAAAATAATTTTTAGATATTTTCCAACTCCGTTGAAATTTGTCCTTAGTTTTTGTCAACACCGTCAGAAATGAAAAGAATGTAAAAAAATCAGGCATTATTGGGGGGCACCAGAACTTCTGAGGACCCCATGACGTTGTCTTTTGTCTTCCTTTGCTAGCTTAAGTTATTCTTTAGTTTTTTCTTCTGTTTTATTCCTAAGTTGTTTGTCACAACCATGATGTGTCAACTCCATAACTGACAATTTACAAAACTTTGATGAAATTTTGCGAAATAAAAGCTTAATTTTGGTTTAATGTAAAGATTTCATGGACCTGACGAGCTACAATATGGCCTCCTTCAGAATAACATCATATAAATTGAGGTAGTTTGGCATTTCGTCAACTCCGTCAGATGTCAACTCCGTCAGAGTTTTTCTGACTCTTTCAGTGAAATTGTTGTCAAATCTCACTTAATTGTGCAACTAATTCATTTTAATGTATTTTACATGAATTGCATTACTTCACATGTACCAAGTTTTTCATTTTACTCACTAGTTTGTCACCACCTTCAGTTCTGTGTCAACTCCGTCATGCACTGTCAACTCCATCAGATGGACTTTTTTTTGTTTTTTGTTTTAAATAATATTTATTTTATTTCTTGAGAAGCATTTGTCTGTAAATTGAGTAAAAATATCACTAATGGGGTATTTTAAAAATCATTTTAGATTTATTTTTGTCAGATGGTGATGACAAAGTTTTGGGTCAGGTCGATTAAAAATGTAATTTAAAAAAAAGAATTCGCAACTGGGAGCCTGTACCTCAGCATCTTCATATTTTCTAAACATTATTTGTCATATTTGCACATAAGGTTGAGAAATAATTTTAAAAAAATATGGGAAAATTAAAACCCATTTTGTCCCTATTCTCAAGAATCACTGATTTGTTATTAATGACTAACTCTTTGTTGGTACCTTCTCCATTGTGGAAAAATGTTTGTGGTTTCATATTTCTTTATCAAATTGTGTTACGGTAATGATTTTATATCTTCAAAGTCGGACTAAAATGTCTAAGAATACCCTTTTTTAAAAAAAAAGATAATTATTATATTTCCATACGTTAGAAGGATTGACCTGTTTCCTGGCTTACTTATTGTGCTGGTCATGTGGTGTAACCTGATGGAAAGCAGGTTTATTGAGTTAAAATAGGGTACCTAGCATCTGAAGCACAAAAGTTAACCCCTGACACAGCACCCTTAATTAACGAGTACCTGTTTATGACACATTAGATGGTGAAGACGAGTAGAGGTCAAATCCATTGCACATGGAGTTTGAGAGGCTGTAGGGGTGAAGACTCTCATAATTGGCAGAAAAATAAAAGTAAATTCAGAAACTTTGTTTCTAAGTACCCTAAATGGATGGAAATTTATAAATAGCTGTTTATTGCATCATGGATGACACCAGTGTTGTGTTCAAGACCACCTAACCCGAGACCAAGACAAGACCAAGACCAGAGCGTATCGAGACCAAGACAAGACCAAGACTTTTAGGGTCCGAGACCAAGTCAAGACCAAGACCGAGGAAAGTCGAGACCGAGTCAAGACCAGCGGCCGTGCTACATGACACAATAAAATGTAAAATATGATCGAAATTGCTTCTCAGAATAATCTGAAAGATCCATATTCCCATAAAAACACCTAGATATTA
>NW_006800965.1:35522-42043 GCF_000485575.1 Poecilia formosa | reverse complement strand
TCAATCATTAATCAGACTTCGGCATTTCAGTGATCAGATTTCAACCACAAAACAACGTTGATTCAATGTCACAGTTTCAACGGTTTGATTGGATGGTTGTTTGATGGTTGATCCACCGTCATTTGTCGTCTTCAACCAAAAATCAATCATTAATCAGACTTCGGCATTTCAGTGATCAGATTTCAACCACAAAACAACGTTGATTCAATGTCACAGTTTCAACGGTTTGATTGGATGGTTGTTTCATGGTTGATCCACCGTCATTTGTCGTCTTCAACCAAAAATCAACCATTAATCAGACTTCGGCATTTCAGTGATCAGATTTCAACCACAAAACAACGTTGATTCAATGTCACAGTTTCAACGGTTTGATTGGATGGTTGTTTGATGGTTGATCCACCGTCATTTGTCGACTTCAACCAAAAATCAACGATTCTAACTATTTTTCAACGTTGATTTAACATCATGTGCTATCTGGGTAAGTAGTTTAGGAAATAAATATTTGGATGTAAATAGTTAGTTTCCTGACTAAATTTTAACTTGTGATTGAAATACTTAGTTTGTAACTCTGAACAATAGCATTTTTTTGTGTAAATGAACCAAATTATAGCTCTTAAATTTTTACTATATAAAATGCATCTCTTATGAGTCGTTGATGTGACCAGTCAGGAAACAAGCCACTTTTAGGAATGGGACGGGTTCTTAAAGAGACAGGAGCCACAACAGGTTCAGGGGGTTAAAGTTCACAATCATCTGTTGGATTCATCCGTTCATTCTCCATCTCCATCTGCTGATCGGCATCTTCATCCTTCTTGCGACAACAGTAGCCACAACAACTAGCTGCCAACAGAACATAAGAGGATGAGTTTATCTTCAGACCAGCTGAGGGATAAACTTTCACCAAAACACCAACCTATGAGAAAGATCACCAAGCCGATGACCTTCAGCATCAATTTGGTGTTTCTCCAGCTCCCATCTACGTAGGCAGAAGCGATGGGGACATCCGGCTGGACAGAAGAACCGTTGGACAGGAGGACATCTGGACAAAGACAGACAGAAAGTCACTGCTGCTCATGCAGCTGAGAGCCTGGTGAAGATGGAAAGTTCTGGAGTTTCAAGGTGAACGAAAATCAGAAAGCTGAGACCAACACACAGATCAGTAGTGATACTAATGAAGCCATCTGGACTTTTCTCCTGACCAGAATCAGATCTACAGAACCAACCTGAGACGATCAACCTGACCGTGTCTCCATGAACCGTCCCACTGTCTTCCCTCCTCTCACAGAAGTACATCCCGCCGTCGTCCACAGAGAGGTTTCGGACCGTCAACCGGTTCCCAGATAGAGAATATTTGGTCTCTAACTCAGAAAAGAAGTTAGTAGGAACTGAAGAACCGGTTGGTCTGATTCCTGTTCTGGTCTGGTTCTGGTATTCCATGAACCAGTAGACCTCAGTGTGATTAAGGGAGCAGGTCAGAGTCACATCCTGACCCAGTTCTCCAGTAACATCCACCAGGTTCTGGGCCTGTGTTCCGACCAGAACCAGCAGCAGAACCGTCCACAGCAGATCCATCAGCAGCTTCTTCCTGAACTGGAACCAGAGCAGCTCTGCTGGGAAATGTTTAACGTGAGAATCTGTTACTTCCTGTTTCTGTTCAGAAACCACCAACCCCCTCAGACGGAGGAAGGTGTCTGTGGTCTGACCCGGTTCTACTGACAGGCAGAAAATCCCGCTGCTACAGTAACATGAGACGAATGTTCTGGAGGTCTTGTTGTTTGGACTCCAAAATATGGCACAAAAGCTACATGTGGAAAAGACGAGTTTAGTTCAATCCTACAACTGTACAATGAAAAGAGGAAGAGGAAGGTCAACGGGACGCACTGGTTTAACTGGGAAACTGTCCAAACTCAGTGCTGATTTCAGGACATTGAAGAAAAGTCCTAAAGACTGAACTGAAGAAACAAAAACCTGCTGATGGTGTTGATGTGTGACTGACCTGAAAACGGCTTTGGCTCAGTTTGTTTGTGGAGAAGAGAAACCAGAAAAAAATATAATTGAAGTAAAATCAGACTAAATAGTTTTTGCTGTAATTTAGATAAAATTACCAAAATAATTTGTTTGCTAAATGTCAGAACACTGAGTGTGAACTCCAGTAGAAACATGTTTCACTTAATGTGGTTTGAAGTGTAAATCTGAGTGAACTTTTCTTCTTCGTCACCATGCCGACGGGACGTGGAGATCAGCCTGGTTACACGTTTCCACTCTGACCTACAGAAACAGGTGAGTTTGAATCTCAGTTCAAGAGGAAAACCAAGCAGAACGACTGTAGTTCTGCTTTAGTAACTAATCTGATGTTAGCCAGATTATTGATTATCTGGCCTTTTAGATGCACTTTGATGTCACCTTCTTTATTCTTTGAAGCAGATTTGATTTCCAGGTGAATTTTGTTGAGAGGGAAATGAAGAGTCCGTCTGAAGGGATGGTGACCTTTGACAGTCGGCCTATTCAAAGACATCAGTTCAACCAAGTGGAAAGGTGAGATTTCATCGTGATCCAGAAAGTTCCTCGTTTGTCTTTATTGAACAGACAAATGGGGCTGAAGTCTTTTCAATCGTTTCTGATTTGATCTTTGAGTTGCAGCTCGGTGCACAGCCAGAACTGCCTGTTGCAACCGGGTCGCTCCGAAGCCTGGATGACTTTACTCAAGGGTCCAAATGAAGAAAAAGACAGCACACAAGCAAAGGAAGGTTTTTCCTTTTATTTACATTTAACAAACCTGAATACATGTGATTTCAGCTACAATATTGAACCTGATATCAGTTTCTTGGCAGACCAGACCCACTGGAAACCTCTCCAGTAGACTTGATGGTACTTCAGCTCTGCTTTGCTTAGAAGCCTGGAAAACAAAGACAGAAAATGTTTGATTTCTCACCAGGTTGCTCAGGAACCAGGAAGCCCAGTTGAAGGTTCTGCTGGACTTTAAACATCTGTAACAAAATAAAAGTTTTAAAAATTCACACCAAAGTCTCTCTGATTTCATCTCACCACTTTCTGGGGGCAGAACCAGCAGCACTTCTCCACAAACGTTTCCCCTAGAAAAGATGCATTTAATCTGTAACTTGACAAGATTCTTTATTACCCAAATAAAGTTATTAAACATCTTAAAAGCTCCTTTTATTGCAGCCACTTCAGTTTTTGCTAAACTCACCTACAGTGTGGTTCTGTATGGACTGGACACACCAGTCAGCAGGCCCCCCTCTGAGACGGCCCGTAACCATGGCAACAAAGCACCCCACTCCAACTCAACACCTGTTGGAAATCTGGTTGGTTTACTGACTGAAAACGGCTCTGAAAGCCGCGTGATCAGGCTGAGGTTTGTTATTAGACACAGGCTGGGATGATCAGCAGAACAATTATAAAGAATCAAATCACAACTTTCTCCACGTTCCAAGGAAACAAATCATATGAAGTGATTCAGGAATTTCCATCCAATCGTTTTATTTGAACTGCAGAAACAAATTTACCTTTTTAAATTAAGAGTGAAACTTGAAATATGAGTGATAACTCATGTGAATAAAACTCCTTTTACTGGATCAGGTCGATGACCCGGGTCACCTTCAGGTCAGACAGTCCAGCTGAACCTCCAGGCTCTGCAGCAAAAAACAGAAACAAAAACAAAGTGTTACTGAAGAGATACTGGGTCACATCCTGTTGGAGACCAAACCAGCATGCTTATAACCTTTGACCTTTAGTTTTAGCTGGAACTAACATAAAGAGATTCCATAGAACTGGAGACATTTTCCAGCACTTCCATGTTTGCATTACTGGCCACCACCACATGGGGGCGATAGAGGCCTGGTTCACACCTGTGGTGCTGCTGATGACATTTTAACTATTACATTTTAAACACTTTGGTTTCGGTTCATTATCAAATAATTTCATGCATCTCAGTTTTCTTTTTTAGTGTTGTGGTATTTAAGCATGTTAAACTATTTAAACACGTTTCTACAGCATCACAGTAGAATTTAAAAATTAAAATAAAGTCAGAACAATTATATAATCGCCTTATTCATCTTTGCACAGAAGCAAGAAAATAATCTCAGCTGAAACTTTACCTTATAAGGAGTTCCTTCCTGACCCACCTGAGAGAAAACAGTCGCTCTGAGCCACAGACCAGGTGCAGGAATAAAATCCACCAGCAGGAGGCAGAAGGCAGCCATTCCTCCAGCCCAGGTAGAGCTGCAGTCAGGTCATCCATCATACCTGCAGAGACGATGCGGGTCAGAACCGACTGGAACCAACCCAACGTGGTGGCCCTTCCAGAACCGAACCAGGAGGCTGTGGATCCTCAGCTCTGCAGAAACAGAACGATTTCTTCATCTGCACGATAAAAAGGTGAAGCTGAATTTCTCTGCAAATAAAGAAAATGTTGAAATTAAACAGAACCAAACCAGAACCTGAGCTGAACTGAACTCCTCTGGGAACCGCTTCCCTTTTATCCGGTTCCCCACAGGTGAAATAAAGTAGATGAAGGAAAGGGAGTTGGTGATACTCAAGGCAGTAAACTAGAACTGGAAATAAGTCAGAAGAAGAAAGGGTAGTTAGGAGGAAAGTTGTGAGAGAGGAATTTAAAATAATATTAAAACTTAAGAACGAGGAAGAACAAGATAACATCAGCGCCATTGTGGTGTCAAGAGAAATGAAAAAGAAAATTGGAGATGTTGAAATGGTAAAATTTTGAGAGATGCAAACCATTTGGTAGTTTGTAAAAATAAAGAACAAAAGAATAAGGCTTTAAATGTGGATAATATTTGTAAAATAAATAAATAAATAAATAAATAAATAAATAAATAAATAAATAACTGTTGGAGAACAAAATCACGGGAGAAAATAAAAAAATTCGAGGAGTGATTTGTGGGATCCCTCTGGATGAAGATCTTGATAAAATTAAGAGAAATATTATAGGTGCAAAAAGTGAATAACCTGAAGAGATTGTAAAAAACAATGAATGGAGAAAAAGTAGGAAGTTTGTCAATCCTCATTGAATTTGAAGAAAAAGAGTCAAAACACATCAAAATAGGTTTTCAGGTCAGGCCTTATTTCCCTCCACAGAGGGATATAAGGTCCATCATTGAAAGTGGGAGAGTTCTCATTTATCAACATCTTTCCTAAAGTAACAGCATTAATTTAGTGAACGATTCATCACTCATAGCAAAGGATGAATCTGCAGCTTCAGAATATGAAAAGCTGAGCCTCTCCTGCTGGACTGAACATCAATACAGAGTATGGATGATCTGACGATCAGTTTATGGATTAACTGATTAATAACTGGATGATGAAAGGGACTGAAATGAGGATTTTACTGGATGTGAATCAGGTGAAGCTGAAACTGAACTGGATGATTTCTGGTAGAACAGATTTACAGACAAAGAAGTTTTTTCATCTTAAATCCAAAATGTTTATATTTTTGGCTTCGTTTCTGCTCTGAATGGCCAGTTTAACAGTCTGTATCCTCTCTTTATTGATTAATCGATTGATCTGATTAATTGTTCTCTATAAAGCAGAACGTTTGTTTTAAACTGAATCCTCAGAGATCTTCAGCCTCCTGCAGTTCTTCATTTGGCCTCCTGCAGGCGCTGTGGATCAGTCGCTCTGAGTTTCTCTCTTCTTGATTCTGGGATTTTCACTTTTCCTATTAAGGGATGCTTTGGGTCTCTGTTTTTCCATCCCAGCTCCCTCAGTTTCCTCGGTGAATGAAGAGTTCAGTTTTGATCTCATCTGATCACAGCATTTTCCTCCTTACATTCAGAGTCTTCCTCATTAAAACAATACTTCCTGTTTCAACCTGGAAGTAAAGGTGTCTATAAGCTGTCAGGTCAGGTAACTGGTGGATGGAAAAGCTGGATTCTGAACTATAAACTGGGATTACAAGCACCACTGAATCTAAAGTTTGGAAATCAGGGAACATTTCTCCACTTGAAGCTTTTTTATTTTTATACAGATGAAAAAATGTGAAAAATGAGGTTCAGATCAGGAAACATTAAGAGTCTGACTTCAATCACTTCAACTGATGAAATGTGACCTGATTTCTAAACTTCATCACTGCAGAGAAAAAGTTACAAAATGCATGATGTGGATTTTCTGTTTGGCTTGTTGAATATTGACAACACAAAAAATAGATGAGGGTGAAAACACTCCAACTTTTATTGTTTACACTCAGAAACAAACTGGACTGTAAATTTTAAACTCCATCACACATTAAAACCTCCAACAGGTTGAGAGAGGACAGATTTAGAGTCTGGCAGCGAGAGGAGAAAAGCTGCTCGCTCCGCGGTCAGCCTCTGGTTTCACACTTCACAAACGGAAAACAGAAGAGAACAATGGCTGCTGGCGTTTCCTGTCCTGCTCATGTTGATGGAACCAGTTCAGATCCTCACTGGGCAGACTGGACCAGCTTCATCCTCCTGGCCCCTCCTCTTCCTCGTCCAGTAAAGCAGAGCAGAGCTGCAAACAGAACAGCA
>NW_006800965.1:31328-35078 GCF_000485575.1 Poecilia formosa | reverse complement strand
CCTGTTAAAAATAAATGTCATCAAAACCACATGGAAATGAGTTTGTTCACTTGATAAAACACCCTACAACACTCCAACCACTTCCTGTCTTCTTCTTTGTGGTTTCCAGCAGTAGCAACTTCTGGTTAATGATCATGTGACTCGTGATGTAAAGAAATGTTTCCATTGCAGTTTTGCTAAATAAACCACTTTCAATTAAAAATCCGCTGACCTGTTAGGGAGAGCAGGAAGCTGAGGATCACAGCGGAGCGGTAGATGATGAAGGTCAGCCTCTCAGATTCACAGGAGCAGGAAGGAGAGGGGCTGATGTTCAGCTGGACCGACGCCGGACTGGTGGGACGGGTTACTGGGACCACTGGGAACAAACCAGTCACTGTTGGTCAGTTAATATCTGCTGATTTTCATGTCAGCTGAAAACATCAGGAAGAAAATGGCTTAGTTCAAGTCTGAGGAGATTAAGATCAGCTCCAGATCCTTAACTAGAAACGCCACAAACCTTTGACCTTTCAGTTCCAGCTGACCTAAAGAGACCAGACAGGAAGTGACATCATATCAGTGAAGCTCGTAAGATCTCCTGGTGGAAGTCAAGAGTTTTTAAATATTCAAATTTCTGCCTTAAACCTCAGAATTGATCAATTATTAGGAAGTATTTCTGTATCCTAAAGAAGAAATATTATGAAATCTTTTATATTTCCATTTCTATTTCTGCTGCTTCTATAAACAATCCAAGCATTAAATATAAAAAAGAAGAAAAAAATACAACACACAGCCATTCTTTGGCAGTAAGTTCATGTTTTTAGTGTCTGGAAAACAAGCCGTTACAAAAACCTTCAGAATGTAACATCACAAATCAACAGGCACTGTTACCTAGCAACCACAATGAAGCTCAGCCTGTTACCTAGCAACCTCACCTAAGCTCCATCATGTTTGGTCAGCTCATTTTCCGGCTGTACAATGGCTGCTGGAAAAGACAAGAGTTTTGTTGTTGGCTTATCAACCAGAAATCACTTGCTAGATTCTGGTTGGTTGTGCGGGAGGCTCCACTTTTGCTTTTCAAAGATATACTGTTGTATGATTGAGCATCTGTTTGCAGCTATTTTCATGTGCGAATCTAAACATTGCATTGTAGGGGTATGGCCAGCAGCAGGTTATTTGGATTTAAAGTGACAGAAACACTAAAAACATCTCAGAATAGTCAGAACTGACTGGACTAAAAAGAACTGATCTCATCTGATCTGACCAGAACCAGCAGCAGATCCATCAGGAGCTTCTACCCTAAACAGGACCCAGCAGAGAACTGGATTCTCCTTCCTGTTCAGTGAGCTGATAATACAAGTGGTTGATGAAATTACAGAATCATCAGAGGAAGTTACACATCGGGTCTGACTGATCACTTCCTGTCGTGTTACAGGGAGTCGGTCCAACATTGACAACGTCTAAAAATGATAAGAATGAAGTGATAAAAGCAGCTGGAATCTCCATCAGCTCCTTCATTTCAGACCTTCATGGTGCAACACCAGCTTCAACATTCACTAAACATTTACTTTGACTTGACCGTCTCAGCTGTGCAGCTTCCTTTAAACTAATTCAATAAAACAGGCTAACATTCATACCATGGTAAACCTGACACTGAGTCTCAGTTCATGTTAATCTCACCACCATGTTTTAATCTAGTCTTATGAAACCAAACTAATAAATTTATTCTGAGTTAAAATTCTTTGCTACTGACCTGGTAGAAGAAGACTGAAGGTGTCTTTGTAAACAATCTGATCGTTCTGCTTTATCCCACAGTAATACAGCCTGCTGTCCTCAGGAGAGACGTTTTTAATCACCAGCTGGTTTCCAGACATGAAGAACTTTGATTTAAAGTCTGGAGAGCTGTAGGAAGGGGATGATAAAGAAAGAATACGTCCAATTCCTGCTCTGAACTGGCTGTGGACCTCCATGAACCAGTAGACGTCACCACGGTTAACAGAGCAGGTTAAAGTCACATCCTGACCCAGTTCTACAGTAACATTCACCAGGTTCTGAGCCTCTGATCCAACCAGAACCAGCAGCAGAACCGTCCCCAGCAGATCCATCAGACCGGCTGCTGCTCTGCTGCTCTGCAGCACAGAGACTGATCTCTAATTCCTCTGAGCGTCTGATCAGAGTCACTAAGACCAGACCCGGCTCACAAGACGGAAGTGAAACTCATTCAGACTCCAGGAACTGAGTCGGGCTTGGACTAGACCACAACATTTCAGTCACTTTTTCTATAGATGATAGAAAAACAGCAGCAGCTGCAGGACGGACGGTACCAGAACCGGTTCATAGGAACAACACTGGAGGACGTTGACCTGAATGTCTGCAGTTCATCCTAACTGATCCTCATTCAACATGGCTGACCTGATCAAGCAGCTCCATCATGTTGAAACCATCAGCAGCTGCTTCATCACTTTAACTCCAACATTTATCTGAGTCCAACATGGAAACCTGCTGAATCGTCTCCAGATCCCTGAGACTGAGACGGCTGAAGCTCTGGGTTCAATTCCAGCTTCATCCTGTCTGAGGTCAGTCTGCCTCGAAGCAAGGCACTTCATCTCAAGTTACCACCCTACTTGCTTGTTGGTGTAAATGTGCGACCAGGTGAATGTGCTCCAATGTAAAGCTTTAATTGGTCAGTACGACTGGACAAGGGTCATAAATTCACTCCTTTAACTGAAATGTCCTTTAATTAGAAAACAGTAACAGCAAAGTGAGATACATGGAAAAAATATTCATGATGACAACCAAACATGATAGCATCAGCTTTAGCATCCCGCTATTAACCAGTTAATCCATAAACTGATCAGGATCAATACAGATCATCCATACTCTGTATCAGTGACGTGTGGTGAGGTTCATAGCTGGTGAGGCACTGATCACAATCATACACAAACATAGACCCCTGTATGTTATTGTTTACATACGGAGATTTAGCGCATGCGCACAACGCTGTTGAGAAAACTACGATTCTTTTACGTCATCCATCTTTTACATGCAAAAGCAGCTTTAGAACCAAAGTTCTGGTTCTGTTTGCTCACCAGGACTGCAACACAATTTTCTTCTCCACAGAATCAGAAGGAAATCAGACACCAACCCTTGGAAGCAGAGATAACGGATCCGTCCAGAACCAGAACCAGAGTCCTCCAGTTGTCCTGTCAGAGACAAAATGCATGATGTGGATTTTCTGTTCGGCTTGTTGAATATTGACAACACAAAAAATAGATGAGGGTGAAAACACTGAAACTTTTATTGTTTACACTCAGAAACAAAATGGACTGTAAATTTTAAACTCCATCACACATTAAAACCTCCAACAGGTTGAGAGAGGACAGATTTAGAGTCTGGCAGCGAGAGGAGAAAAGCTGCTCGCTCCGCGGTCAGCCGCTGGTTTCACACTTCACAAACGGAAAACAGAAGAGAACAATGGCTGCTGGCGTTTCCTGTCCTGCTCATGTTGATGGAACCAGTTCAGATCCTCACTGGGCAGACTGGACCAGCTTCATCCTCCTGGACCCTCCTCTTCCTCGTCCAGTAAAGCAGAGCAGAGCTGCAAACAGAACAGCAGTGAGTCAGTTCAGTTTCACCACAGAACGATTCATTATGCCGTTTTAATGTGTTACGTTAGAAAAGGCTGAAACAGAAAAATAAAATAAAAAAACACAGACTTTTAAAAACGTGTCTCTTCAGGTGGTTTTTGAATTTTTCAGAAAGGATAACTCCTTT
>NW_006800965.1:27485-29650 GCF_000485575.1 Poecilia formosa | reverse complement strand
CACTTGCTAGACTCTGGTTGGTTGTGCAGGGGGCTCTACTTTTGCTTTTCAAAGATGTATGATGGTATGATTGTGCATCTGTTTGCAGCCATTTTCAGGTGTGAGTGTTAAACATTATTTGGAGTGTAAACATCTAAATAAGCTGCTGTCAGCAGCTTCTTTGGATTTAAAGTGACAGAAACACTACATGAGATCCAAATAGTCAGAACTGATCAGAGAAAGGCCTCGTTATCTCAGAACAACTTTGTGCAACACATGTAATCAGCAAGTCTTGTTTCACCCATAGACCTATCCTAATTTGTTCAACAAACCTTTAATCTTAAAAAGAAGTGACTGTCTTTGTCCACTGTCCAACGTGGCAGGAAGTGAGATAACATGTTTTCAGATCCAGAGAAGATAAAAAGTTCTGAAGGTCTAAATTCAGAGCTGAGACCAACACACAGCTCAGTTATAACAATAATAAAATTAATAATAATGAAGCAATCAGGACTTTTCACCTGAGAAGAATCAGATCTACAGAGAGAAACCTGCAGTACCGACCTGAGACGATCAACCTGATCGGGTCTCCATAAACCATTCGACCGTCTTCTTTCTTCCCACAGAAATACATCCTGTCATCCTCTACAGAGAGGTTTCGGACCGTCAACTGGTTCCCAGACAGAGAATATTTGGCCTCCAGTTCAGTAGAGAAGTAAGTTGGAAGTGAAGAGAAGCTCTGTCCGATTAATGCTCTGATCCTGCTGTGGACCTCCATGAACCAGTGGATGTCACCATGGTTAACGGAGCAGGTTAAAGTCACATCCTGACCCAGTTCTCCAGTAACATTCACCAGGTTCTGGGCCTCTGATCCAATCAGAACCAGCAGCAGAACTGTCCCCAGCAGATCCATCAGACCGGCTGCTGCTCTGCTGTGAGGCAGCAGAGAGACTGATCTCCACTTCCTCTGAGCGTCTGATCAGAGTCACTAAGACCAGACCAGGCTCACAAGACGGAAGTGAAACTCATTCACCTCCAGGAACCGGGCCAGGCTTGGACTAGACCACAACATTTCAGTCAATTTTTCTACAGATTATTGAAAAAGAGCAGCAGCTGCAGGACGACTGCTACCAACACAACAGCTAAAGCAAGCTGTTTAACTAATCCGCCTGTTTCCTAATATACAAATGAATGTAGGTGGTGAATGTGTACATGGGAACATGTTGATTAGGTTCCATGATTGTTGGTTCATATGCATATTTCTGGTGTGGATTTATATCAATACATTTTGCTGAGCTCATTATAGCAGCTCCTGCTCAGAGCAACTGTAGTAAAATATTAAAGGGTTAACAGAGGAGCCATGTTGGATGAATTCCCGAGGGAAGAGCAGGAGCTTCTTAAAGAGACAGAGACAAATTTCAGGTTTGACAAACGTATAATTTTATTACTTAAGAGTGACTGGATTGTACTATAAAAATGGGACTTTTTCAGTAATAAATAGTTTTGAAACATTTTATGTTGTTTTAAAGTAAAACAGAAACATATAAAAATAATATAAGACTGTTAAAAACAAGGAAGAAGCCATTTGTGTCTGGACTCTTTTTATTGTCCATCAGTGGGTGAATTCAGGAGCCTAAACGGTGCAGAAACAGACGGATGGATGCAACAGATTCACATGGAGAGAATCTTGAACAATGATAAAAAGACAAGATATTAACTCTTACTTTCTAAATGTGCACCTGCAACTAAAACAACTTTTAAAAATCTTTAAAAACTAAATATTATTGTTGAAACAACTCCAGTGAATTCTGATGCAAGGCCAAACAAATACCCTGTTATTCTTATCAGTGTTGAACGGGCTCCCTCTTGTGGCAGAAAGGAGTTACAACAGATCCAGTAACAGGTTCATTCTCAGGCTTGAAGCATCAACACCAACTAATATCACATTAATCATTCATACAATACCATCAGAGTCTATTTAACACATGCAGAGGAGGCCTCTGTGATCATTATCTTTACTTCCAGATTAACTATATTCACTTCCCTTCTGGGCAAAAAGATTCCCCAGATTACTCACCGCTCTAAAGGGAAAAATGTAGCTCAGCCTAACAGTAAAAATCATAAATGTGCAATATGCTGCATTAGACTGAAGACACACTTCAGATTAAAGTTAAACACAAAAGGCGACA
>NW_006800965.1:18626-27475 GCF_000485575.1 Poecilia formosa | reverse complement strand
CCGGTCCAAACAAAAGCTGCAACTGATACATAGTGATGTCTGTGGACCCATGCAGACTGAATCCATAGGTGGATCAAAATACTTTGTAACATTCATTGATGACTTTTCTCGCTGTTGTAAGGTTTACTTCATGAAACAAAAAAGTGAAGTCTTAAGCAAATTCAAAGAATTTGAGAGAACATTCTCCAATGAGTGTGGACACAAAGTTGCAAGACTGAGATCGGATAATGGTGGGGAGTACATTTCAAGTGAGTTTCAAGAATATTTGAAGGCTCAAGGCATACACCATGAGATGTCTGTACCTCATACACCTCAGCAAAATGGAGTTGCAGAAAGAAAAAACAGGACATTGGTTGAAGCAGCTAGAAGCATGTTGTCACATGCTAAGCTACCAAAGATGTACTGGGCTGAAGCAGTAGCAACAGCAGCTTACATACAAAACAGATTGCCGACATCTGTTCTGAAGCAAGAGACACCCTATCAACGATGGTCTGGTAAAAAACCTGACATGAGCCATGTGAGAGTGTTTGGTTGTGTTGCTTATGCACATGTTCCAGACGTTCAAAGGCGAAAACTTGACAAGAAAGCTGTAAAGCTTAGGTTTGTGGGATATGCAAACAACGCAAAAGGATATCGTCTGTTAGATGAAGAAAAAAGAAGAATTCTGATTCGAAAGGATGTCGTCTTTAATGAGTCGGACTTTGACTGGAAACAGAAGGAGGAAGTTTCCTGTCCAGAAAAAGAGGTGGTTACCATCACAGAAGAAAAAGAAACAACTGATGATGTCACTGTCGATGAAACTATTAAAAGAGGAAGCAGAATCAGAAGGGCTCCAAAGAGATATGGATATGACGAGTTTGCAGATATGGTGACTGTTGATCATTATGCTAATGTGTGTTCTGTCATGGAACCAATCACACTGAAAGAAGCATTAAAGGATCCAAATGCAAAAGAATGGCAAGAAGCGGCTGATTTGGAATACCAGTCACTGGAAGAAAATGAAACATGGGATCTGGTGGAATTACCAAAGGACAAAGAGGTCATTGGGTCAAGATGGGTGTTCAAAGTCAAGCATCAAAGTGATGGAGAAGTAGAGCGATACAAGTGCAGACTTGTTGCCAAAGGTTACTCACAGCTCTATGGTGCTGACTACTATGAAACATTCTCGCCTGTAGTACGTTTTAGCTCAATTCGTACATTATTGTCCTTTGCCATCCAGAATAACCTACATGTACATCAAATGGATGTTGTCACTGCATTCTTAAATGGACACCTGGAGGAAGAAATATACATGGAACAACCTGAGGGATACATCAAACCAGGTCAGGAGCATCTTGTATGCAAATTAAAAAAGTCAATCTACGGATTGAAACAGTCTCCTCGTTGTTGGAACAAAGAGTTCACAACATTCATGATGGACCTTGGTTTTAAGCAGAGCACCTCAGATCCGTGTGTGTTTGTGAGATCATCACAGGAGCTGGAGATAATTGCAGTTTATGTAGATGATCTGATGCTGATTACAGAGTCGACTGAAAGCATGGATGAGTTAAAACTGACTCGCACGTTGAAACGCCTGTTCTCTTCACAAGGCAAGGCATTTATTAACATTTGTTTGACAGAAGTGTTTGGTTAGGTAATTTGTTGACGGTCCCTAAGTGAACCTTAGAGCGCTTGAGGAGGGAGCTGGAGAACGACTGGCCGACATCATCGTTCATAAATCGGATGAACCTTGAGCTAAACGCTGCTTTCTCGGCGGTTATTGGAAAATCCAATATCCAACTTGAAACTAACTTCACTGCGGTGGAATGATATGATATTTAAGGGCAGGCGGTTCATATTCAGGTAAAGTCCAGATGCTGGACTCGATAAAAGAATTTGAGAATTTTCTTTTGTTTTTATATTTTAGAAATAATGTATAAACTGCCAACTGCTTGCCATGCCGAAATAAATCGTATTTGCTTACCGGAAGTACGTCATCGCAGTTGTCTACAGCGCTGATGTTGAGCTGCACCCACTACTCTCCCGTGCCACACCGAAGACTAAAACAATGGATGGAAAAAAAAACAGAGAAAAGACACAGAATCATAAATTCATACAACTGTCATACTGGAAAATTCAACAAAAATGTTTTGATAAGGTTAATCGAAATGAATCACAGAAAAACAAAATCGACAAATGCAGCTTAGGCATATGTGAAATAATACAAAATATCGATGAAAATGTCTGGCGTGTAGAGCAAACAAGGAGACACTCAGATGCCACTAAAAGATGCATCATATGCACACCAAAAGGTTTGGAGCTAAAACATACAAGAATAGCGGAGTTTTAAAAAGTGGAGAAACTCTCCGCTTGATGACGTCACATCAAAATGTCAAGGAAGTGTCTTCTTCCTTTGACAAGTCCTCAAGACAGTGTCTCTAATATTTCAAGTGTAAAACCACGTTCAAAAACATCTTCACAGGAGTCTCGGACTTCATCCACCTCTTCTGCTCGCATTAAAGCTGCGGCTGAACAGACAGCCTTTGTGGAGATTCAGATTATTCGAAATTAGCATTTCTGTCCTTCCCGCTGGGTTTGACATCACAGCTTTACTTGCAACGCAAAACTTATCGCTTCTTCCAACAAGAAATGTATCCCTGTGTTTGATGGGAATCCTCTACAGTACAGATTAATCATGAACGCCTTTGAGATCGGAGTGGAAGCTAAAACTGACAGCTGCAGCTAATGTTTGCAGTTCTTAGAGCAGTCCACTAGGGGGCAGCCTAAAGATCAGCACTTACCTCCTGAGCAAGGCTATTCCAAGGCCAAAGATCTTCTTGAAGAACATTTTGGAAATGAAAATAAAATTGCTTCTGCATATGGAGAAGATTGTGAGTTGGACACCAGTTAAAGATGATGTGAAAAGTCTTTAATCATCCTCACTGTTTCTTCAAGGACAAATTGTTTACATGAAAGAGTTGGATTTACCCTCAACCATGAGAACAATCGTCCTGAAACTCCCATACAAACTGAGGGAAAAATGGAGAGTTGCTGCTTATGAGCTGCAGGAGCAAAATGGTCACAGAGCACTGTTCACTGATCTGGTTGCTTTTATAAAAGAAGTAATAGTTGCATCAGATCCAGTGTTTGGCAATATCCAAGACCCACCCACTGGGAGCAACTCAAAAGTTTCAACTTCCAGCAAGCAAAGGAAAAAAGGAAGCAGTTTAGCCACTAATGTCAGCACAATTCCAGAAGCCAGAACTCAAGACCAAGTCTACTGTTCTTCGTAGTTGCTTATTTTGTTCACAAAGAAATCATCTATTGGAAACTGTATGCAGTTTAAAGCTAAAATGCATCGGGACAAGTTGACGTTCATTAAACAAAAGGGGATTTGTTTCGTTTGTCTGAAAGTTGGTCACACAAGCAAAGACTGCAGGAGTCGTTTGGATTGCAACATGTGTCACCAAAACCATCCAGGAGTTGCTCATATAGGAANTACACTGCAAACAGTGACCCATTCAACAGGCCCCTCACTAACGTGAACTTTTGACCTTCAGTTACAGAAGTAAAACAGAAACCAGATATAAAACTGTAGAGCTGTGACTCCAGGTCCTGGTTTGATCAGTTTTATTCATCAGCCTTCAGAATATCAACTAGAACTAGAGCTTCTATGGAGATAAGATGGCAACAGCAGGAGGATGGTTAGCTAGTAATGTAGTGACTATGGTGAATTCAAAAGGTGAATTCAACTCAAATAGTCACTTGATGCGTCGTGGATTCTGGCTTATGCAGTTCCAAAAATACCAAGAGTCAAAAACGCAGTTCTTTATTGCTTTATTCCATATTCAGGCGTCACAGGATTCTGCTGCTTCTCCTGCTCTGATTCCTGCACCGGTTCTCTGACTGATTGACTGACTGGTAGACTGACAACTGATGACTGGTAAAAAACCATATGACCACCCATGTGCATAATGAGCAACCTAAAATCTACATATTTATACTGTGAAACACCCACATCCCAAACTGAAATTAACTAATTAAGTGAATTACTAACCAAAAACTTATTCTAAATAACTAAAATAAAATAAAAATTCTAATTATAAATCAACTGGAAAATAAGCAAATAAAAATAAACTAGATAATCTAACTTCTAAGATTTAATTGAAAGTAGAGAAATGGCTCCTACAAGTAGACTTGCTTTTTTCCCTCTTGCTCTCGATGAAGGTGGACGTTTCTTTCCTCTGCTCCCTCCCTGCTCTGTTTTTTTGTCTTTTTCTATATTTTTGGATCCTTTCTTTGCACATCCTCCAAATCTACAAATTATGGATCTGGTCAACCGATCGATCTCTCAGTGCAATTGATCACATTTTCTTGACAAGAAGTCTGGGCACAGGAGAGCCCTCCTGTCCTGCGGGGACACACCCGGCGGGATTCACTCTGGATTTATTCATGATAACAGGATTTCTGCTGTTTGGAGCTTGTGGATTCCTGGATTATCGACACGTTTGTGACAGACTTTGCCAAACTAGCAAACACTCAGACTGTTAAGTGTATACAGAGATGAGGACTCTAAAACTCACTAATGAGTTGGAATCGATCTTGGAGAAGTTGCTAGTTTCGGCTCAGTGGAATGGCCAAACTAATTTGGATAATTGGGAACTGAGATGTATCAGAGAGACTTTAGGGGAGATTTAAATTTACAATCTTGCCCGACCTAAAACATTCTATTTATGAATTGGCTTTTCCCGAGTGGCCTTGGAAGGGCTGCATGTTTCCAATCTCCTTGAAGATATGTAAACATAACACTCCTTCCCACCTCCCTCTTTCTGTTATCCATGCAGCTGTGGAGCTGAGCGTTCCCAAGAACATTCCTAGATAACAACACCTTTATCGGACTTCTGCTGGGAGCAACGTGGTTTCATGACCCTGTGACGTCACCGCCTTCACTCATGTTTTTGTTTTGCCCTTTGTTTTGTCTGAATGTTGCCATTTGCCCTAATGTGACCTTTCCTCTTTTTTGTTTTAGTTTGTTAGAAACTGTAGAGTACTCACTTTTAACCCAGAAAAGGAATTAGAACAAACTTGGAATCCAGAAAAAATTCTTACAGAACAGGAACATTTAGTTTTTATTATTACTTAGAAACTGTGGAGTACTCATTACTTTTATAAATTTAGAGCAGACTTGGAAAGTCCAGAGAATACTTGTACTTATCTAGCAACCCCTGGGATTAGAACTTGGAACCCAGAAAAACTACCTTAGCAACTAGTTCTTACTGAATTAGACCAACCCTGAATAGGAGCATCTAGTTTATTTACTTTAGATCAACATTATTAGCTTTGACTTCTTTTGTTCCTTTCTTTGGTTTGTAATTTTGTTTGTATTTCATTTTAAATCCTTAAAGCACTTTATATTGCCTTGTTCCTGAAAATATGCTATGTAAATAAAATTACCTTTACCTATACTAATGTGAAGCTGCTTAAAGCTGAAAATAATCTTTAATAAATAAATGATTGAAAGTATCAGAGAAGTGACGTTTAAACTTCCTGTTAGAAGAAAATGATCAGACTGAGAGCAGAGATGACCAACATCTGCAGGACGATCCGACTGCTGGAGACACAACTTGCTGATGATGATGATGAGTTCTTCTAATCTTCTTTAACTGGGAAAGAAACAACAGATTCTGACCACAGAAACATTCAAAAATGGTGAATAAACAGATTCTGTGGGATCAGTTTTCCATTCTGTCTGAATATGACCTGTTAGCCGTCTGACTCACAGCAAACCTTTCAGACTGATTTCTGCTCTGCTGCTTCACAGAAAAAAATCAACTCACCCTCCAACTTTATCTTGTTACACCAGTAGAACCGGTTCTGCTGGGTTTCTGTTGATATTTTCTCCTCGTTTCCAGGACACCAAACATGCTAGTATTATCATACTTCCGTTAGTGATGTTTGATCAACATTCAGACATTTTTAGCTTTTCTCAAACAACCAGAACAACAAGCCTTGTGGAATATGACTGCATCACTCCTTGGAGTTTATAGAAACTGAATAGACTGTTAATGTTTAACTTTTATAAAGTTATATAAGATTGCGACACAAACTACTGCACCGAGACCCAGCTAGTGGAAGATGTGTAATGCTAGCTGCCTCTTCAGACATAACAGTAAAGCCAGCAAATTTTACTGCCATAAGTTGAGCGTCCACATTTTCAGTTTGAAGAGTGCCTTCCAAAATAAAAGCGCACCTCCTGTAGGACTGTGTAATTTTATTGATACTACAATATTTACCGATATTTTTATTCTCAGAAAGTATTGATCTTTCATCCGTTAGGATCGATACATTAAATCAAACTTTGAGTTTTATGTCAAATTCACATGAATTAAATAACAGCTTTCACATATGGAGGAATTTAAAGGTGGCTAAACTTATGGAACATATGAATAAAGAAATGATACACAGGACTGGGATTCCTTTCTGCTTGTGGCTTCATCTGCGTAGGAATTCTGGCACCTTTATAGTAAATGAGTTGGACTTCCTAGAGATCATTTGAAACCTCTTGACCTCAACATCTGCTCCATCTCAGATGTGCCGAATAACAAGCATGTCGTTCTTCTCTGTCCAAACAGTGTCCTTTCATAATCATATTTGGTCCAATTCAACTTCTCACGCCAGGAAAGGGAGGGGTCAGGTCAGGCTGACCTGAAAGGGGATGCCAGAAGTCTTCTGCAAAAACAACTCTAGAAATAGTTTTTTCACTCTAAGACACAAAACATTTTTGCCCAGTTGCACATGAACAATAAAAATGACATGTAATGAAACAACCAGTTAGAATGAATTAAATAAGGAAATATATTAGATAGATTATATTATCTAATATACATGAATAAGACAAAAATGTTCCTTTTCTGCATAATCAAATACACAAAGTCACACAATTAACATTTAATCAAAGCAAATGTATAACAAAAATATTTATTACACCATTAGTTCAATTAATTAGATCCAAGTATATGGAACAGTCACAAAATGTCACCAAAATCACTCTGTCCCTCTAAAATCTCTCTGAAAATTGTAAAAATGTATCCAGTTCAATAAAAGTAGAAATCAAACTGCAAATACTTTTCCAAAATTTAACAGAGAAGGGGCCAAAATAAATGAAACGCATCTTCTGGGTTTGCCACACAAAAAGAGCAAATATGATGTCTATATAATTAATAAAACGATGTAGAAAGAGTTTGGATGCGTAAATTCTGTGTTTAAAGGACACTTATTTCACTTTATTATCATATATTTTCCAGTTATATAATAAAGGTGTTCCAGTAATATACCACATATGGAGTTGACACAACATCTTTCTGAAATGATGAGCGTATATTATTCTCATATGTCGGTTGCTACAAAGCTGAGGAAAAACAGATTTGACCAATTTCAAGTTTGGATCAAAAGGAAACAGTGTTGGATATTTTTCCTATAACTGCTCCAGCAGGGACATCTTGTCCATATCTTTGGAGAGCTTTATGTTTATATCCAGAGATAAAGCAGCATAAGATGGGAAAGTCGCTCCGCCTGTTTAACAGGAGTCTCCCTCTCAGTGATAAATCTCTTTCCTGCCACTGGTTCAATTTATCTCGTCAATAGTGGAGTTAAAATTCAGATGACATCTGATTCTCTGTTTTTCGTGATAATAATCCTGAGGTAAGTAATAGATTCTTTAACAGGTTTGCCTAAAATAGAGGGAATGTCCACCACGGTGAAGTTAGTTTCAAGTCGGATATTGGATATTTATGCGATATTTACCCTTTTTATATTTTTAATGCAATTTTGCTGATCAAACTTTTGTATTTTTCATTAGCATTCAGCTCACGTGACCCAGTGACTGCAAATCAGTATGAAACTGTTCTAGACTGGAGAGATGAGGCACACCAATTTCTCCATTTTAGATCTTTACACATTTTTACTTAATTTTATATTAAAAAATATGATTAGTTTTTAATAGCTTACATGTCACATGACCTACTGACAAGGAATAAAAAGAGTTAAAAAGACATAAATATGAGTGTACCTCATCAAAATCAGTGTGAACAATTTCACAATTTCACACTGATTTTGAGTAAATAGGTCAGCTGACTTAGAAGCTATTGAAAAAAATAAAAATTTTAATATTAAAGTGATTTAAAATATAAAATGTTGAAATTTAATAGAGGCTAGTGTCTCTCATGTAAAAGCACGAATAACCAATTTTTTGGTATCAGTTGGTCACAAGGTGTTGAAATAAGAAGCAGTAATTTTGTTTAATGGTTAAAGGAGAGGCTGTTATACTGACCTCTGCTGTGTCTTGTGTGTACTGCAGTTGTATTATTCTGTTCAGCAAAATAAACGAACGCACGTTGAAACGCCTGTTCTCTTCAGGTTATGGGCCCAGAGCGTCGCTAAAAACGTTCTGTAAGTGAAGTTTTTGAGTCAGATAAACGGAATTGTGGGATTCACAATGGATGAGAAGATGTTTATCGACAAGCTGAGCGGACCAGAGAACTGGGCAACGTGGAAGTTTCAGATGGAGCATTTGCTAAAGGCTAAAGGACTGTGGGGGATGCTAACAGAGACGGATATGCTAACTCCGGACGCTAGCGCACAAGCTCAGGCAGAGTTCGAGAGACGGAGAGAAAGAGCTTTTTCCATGTTAGTGCTAAATGTGAGTACACCCCAGTTGTATTTAATAACAAGCTGTCAAACTCCAAAAGAGGCTTGGGACATGCTAAAAGGACATTTTGAGAGAGACACTTTAGCAAATAAACTGTTCTTGAAGAAGAAATATTTCAGATGTGAAATGAAAGAAAAGGACAGCTTAAATGACCATTTAAAAC
>NW_006800965.1:0-14966 GCF_000485575.1 Poecilia formosa | reverse complement strand
GAAACCAGATATAAAACTGTAGAGCTGTGACTCCAGGTCCTGGTTTGGTCAGTTTTATTCATCAGCCTTCAGAATATCAACTAGAGTTTTTAACTTCTAGATAAAATGGTAACAGGAGGACGGTTAGCTAGTAGACTAATGTGAAGCTGCTTAAAACTGAAGGTAATCTGTGAATAAATAATGATTGAAAGTAGCAGAACGTGATGTTCCTCTAAAATGTAGATGATCAGACTGAGAGCAGAGAGGACCAACATCTGCAGAACGATCTGTGCTGGAGACACAACTTGCTGATTTCATCACTGGGAAAGATGATGACCAGTAGAACCAGTTCTGCTGGGTTTCTGTTGATCTTTTATTCTTTGTTTCCAGGACACCCAACCTTTCATAATCATATTTGGTCCAATTCAACTTGTCACGCCAGGAAAGGGAGGGGTCAGGTCAGGCAGAAGTATTAGAAATAGTATTTCCACTCTAACACACACAACATTTTTTGCCCAGTTGCACCTGAACAATAAAAATGACATGTAATGAAACAAGTTGCAATGAATTAAATAAGAAAATATATTAGATTATATTATTTAATATATGTGAATAAGACAAAAAAAAGTTTCCTTTTCTGCATAACCAAATACATAAATTCACACAATTAACATTCAATCAAAGCAAATGTACAAAATATTTATTACACCATCAGTTCAATTAATTTGATCCAAGTCTATGGAACAGTCACAAAATGTCACCAAAATCACTCTGTCCCTCTAAAATCTCTGAAAATTGTAAAATGTATCCAGTTCAATAAAAGTAAAAATCAAAATGTAAATACTTTTCCAAAATTGAACAGAGAAGGGGCCAAAATAAATGAAACACATCTTCTGGGTTTGCCCACAGAAAGAGCAAATTATGTCTATAATTAATAAAACAATGCAGAAAGAGTTTGGAATTGCTTATGCATATATGGAGAAGATTGTGAGTTGGACACCAATCAAAGGTGACGATGTGAAAAGTCTTCAATTACTCTCTTTTTTTCTTCAAGGACGTTCAAATTTCACAGAACAAATTGTTTACATGAATGAGTTGGATTTACCCTCAAGCATGAGAACAATTGTCCTGAAACTCCCATAGAAACTGAGGGAAAAATGGAGAGTTGCTGCTTATGAGCTGCAGGAGCAAAATGGTCACAGAGCATTGTTCACTGATCTGGTTGCTTTTATAATAAAAGAAGTTTGAGTTGCATCAGATCCAGTGTTTGGCAACATCCAAGACCCACAAACTGGAAATAGCTCTAAAGTTTCACGTTCCACCAAGCAAAGGAAAAAAGGAAGCTGTTTATTTTCTCAGCACAATCAACTGAAAACAAGACCAAGTCTACTGCTCTTCACAGCTGCTTGTTTTGTTTACAGATAAATCATCTATTGGAAAACTGTATGCAGTATTGCATCGGGACAAGATGACGTTCATTAAACAAAAGGGGATTTGTTTTGGTTGTCTGAAAGTTGGTCACACAAGCAAAGACTGCAGGAGTCGTTTGGATTGCAACATGTGTCACCAAAAGCATCCAGGAGTTGCTCTGTGGGGCCACTTCCTATATGTACAGGAACTGGTATGGGACCAGCATGCAGTGGGGTTGAGCCTATACTTTGTTTTTTCTTTTCCCAGAGTAAGAAAAGCAGCAAGAAACAATGGAAAGATGGGTCTTTATTTATTGCTTTCCAAACTGGACAAATGAACTACCAAATGCAACCTTCATCTTTTTGGACATTGGACTTTTTTTGCCTGCATGTTAAACATCACCACAGAGCTACTGTGGCTCATTGACTTTTAAAGGGAGGATGTTTGTTTCACAAACTGCAGACTTGTCAGTACACTAAATCAAACAACTTAGCAGAAACAAAAAAAAGATAATCCTTAAATCTGACAGATGAAATAAATTCAGTCTGATGAAAAGTGGAAAAGTTTCATTTCTTGCAGGTAATTCTTTGGTAAATATCCTTTCCTTTATGAGATGGACTTGCATCACACATGCATGTATTACATTTTTAAATAGTCAGAAACAGCCCCAACTTCAAAATAAACAGCAAAACACAAATTACAATGTAAGAACTTGACTAACTTATCTCTGCATAGCATATTATGTTCTTCTCAAGAACAGCAAGAAGGCACAAATACAAAACATTAAATTATTCAGATAAATATTAAGATAACTTCAGTCATAAAAATGTCAAAGTTAAATATAGTTCTTCATAAAGATGCTGTCAAACTACAATTTTCATAAAATATATATTTAGAGTAACCAAAGCTCCTGCTTGAATAAAGACTTAAAGTAATATTTTTGACATGAATTTTGGACGCATCAGAAATGAAACAGCATAACCTTTGACCTCTCTTCATTTACCCGCATATAGATTAGATAAACTGACTTAGGCAGATCTCCATCTCCATGAAGTTAGTGATGGACAGCTCTTTAGATTGATTTTAGAGCAAGTTCAGTGAGAATAGGAGCAGCAAGCAGATGCAGGTGGTACATTCTCGTTGCTCCACCTTTTGATGGAGATGTTGGTCCAGTTGTGGGCCGAGCTGAAACACAGACAGACGATGGTAAAGAATCAGAACCAGAAAATCTGCCACAGCGCAGTGCAGATAAACCAGCATGTACTGTGACATTTGAGTCATTCCTGGTTTTAATTTGTGAATGTGGAAAAAAACACAGTACTGCAGCAGCATTTCTGGGAAAAAGGAAAGATTACGTTGGAACCAGAAATGGAAAGAAACGACTGAACAACATACAGGTAACAAGACGACTAGTAAAAATTAAATCCCAGAATGCATTGCATTAACCCAATTTCTTGCACAGTTCCCAATTTTCCAGGAAGGAGGAGTTTCACAGCCTGATCACATGACATCATAGCAGAACAAAACTGGAGTACACCAGTGTCCGACCTCTTAACCCTGCGGTAGAACAGACGTACTGGAGAGAGGATACACACCTCCTGGCCTGTGGGGGCGCTGCACCAAGAACCACTGAAGGAAATGACACAAAAACCTCTGAAGACACTGAGAGCAACTTCCTTCTTCACCAAATGGAGGCGTCAGATTTTAGTGTTGGAGGATTTTTCTTTAGTCTTTGGATAAAGACCAGGAGCCATTTCTGCTGCTAGCGCTAGGCTAGGATGTTAGCCTGCTAGCATGCTAGCTTTGGTTGTATTTACCCAGAATGCCCTGCACTGTCCTAACTTTAAATCACCTTGAATATTCATGCTGAATAACACCTCGTAGTTCCCATCCATCAGTTTCATTCAGCTGGACGTGAGGTGAGCTGCAGTCTGCATTATTCCAGACTCCTTTTTGGTTTTGGAAATGTAATAAATTGCTTTCCGCCTTCTACACATTTTGGATAATGGCTGTCAGGATTGCATATTCCCCACTGACAACTTGGACCGTGATAATCTATTATTTTCCTCATAATATCTCCGACATGATGTTTGCTATGATACACACCGTCAATAGTGTCAGAGGTCAGTTCCTCTGGATAAGGGGATTTTACTTGCAACAAATACCCTGGAATGATTCGGGGAGGATTGCTCTATGTCAGCATGGGGGTGGAGCCGGCGTCATGTCAACTGCACAGGAAGGCAATATCGATGATATAAAATGGCTCTGTGTGCGTGGGAAATACACAACACTTCCCTTTTAAGGTGGAATGGTTGATTATTTCTGGAGTACAAAAAGTAAATTTTAATTTCTGTGTTTGCCTTCGCAAGTCTCTGTAGTTGGTTTTTAAATAAAGTCAACAATGCCTTCAGTAACCCATCATATGTCCTAATTTCTTGTCAATTTTTTACTTTTCTAAACTGGACTGGATGACTGCCTTAATGCTACTCCCCTGGGCTTAGCAGGTTTTCTGGGGTAAACCCTGTTGTCTTTTCTGGCAGATATTTCTTCAATCAAATCCATCAAATCTATTGAAGTGGAATTATTTTTTTTAAGTCATTTTACTACATAAAATATAATGTTTGTTAACTGATCTAATCTGGCAACAAATCATTTCTGTAAAAGGTTTTGAGTTTTTGAACTGTTTGGACCAAAAGCTAATTCTAACTTCTTCTTTGGTTCAGGCTGAACTTACCTGAGACAGTCAGGTTGACCAGCTTATTCTCGTCAGCAGTGTGGATGATGCAGGTATACACGTCGGAGTCGTTCAGATAAAGAGTCTTCATGATGATTGAGTAGTTCTTCTTCCCATACTCTTCAGGGAAGCTGAACACCCTGCCGCTGTACTTCTTATTCTGAGAAGTTAAAATCTGGGTCTTATCTTTGATGTCCAACACGTTGTTGCCACCTCCGTCTCTCCAGAAGACGTTAAGAATATCCTTGGAGCCATTGCAGGCACAGGGTAGAATGACTTCTCCTCCAACAAAGTCTTCAACATGCTTGATCTGGCAGTTCCCTGAGGAATAACCGAAAGATCCAGAGAGTTAAACTCTCTGTTTTGATTCTAATCAAACCTATCCCTACTGAATATAGTCATTACATGTTGTTATCACTTCCTGAGGTGTATCAAGGGTGCAAACAATGGTGGGTCTGTTTCAAAACCCCCATTTCATGTCTGGTCCATTTAGAGTGCCACAACGCATAGAGACATGTTAGCTAACATTAGACCCAGAATTAATGATCCTCAAACTGAACTCAAAATCCTTTATTTGTTCATTTCTGGGACAACAAGGTGAATTTTAAACAAAACCTGATGTAATAGATAAATCCTGTTTCTCTAATGTTTTCTTTAGAGTCTGTCAGTATCCAGACAGTAAATAAGGATTTTAGAGTTTGTACATTCTCCAGATTAAATACTAGCTGTTCAGTTTCCTTCCAGAATCTCCTTCAGAGAAACTCACCTGACATCAGAAAGGGCATCAGAAACACAAAGGCTCTGCAGAGAAACAGAGAGTTAGAACCAGAAATGGCTGAATTACAGTTTAATTTCAAGGGCTCCTACTCTGTTCCATCCATAAATGTCAGCTGTAATAATTCACAGGAAGATACCAACCAGAAAACACGACTTGCTGCAGGTTTGCAAGTCATGTTTGCAAGCTGCTCATGGAGGTAAATGGACTGACCTTATATAGCACTTTCTAATCCTTTTGACAACTCAAAGCACTTAACACTAGACTCACAGTCACCCATTTGCACTCACACACGCTCAAAAAGTTATACATGATGCGCAGATTAGTAGGCAATTTGGGGTTAAGTGCCTTTTCCAGAGCACATCGACACGAGGAAGCTGGAATCAAACCTACAACCTTCTGATCACAAAATGAATACTCTACCCACAGAGTCACAGTTGCTCTGTATGTCTGATTTAGGCTCATGGATGGTATAAACATTTATTAAAGGTATATAATATAATGTTTGGTACCATATTGAAGAGGACACCCTTTAAGATGATTTTTATATTACATTTCTCACCACAGATAATGAGGCATATTGGTACCAACTACATTATGCTTGCTGATGATGTTGATTTCACTCCAGCCCACTCATAAGTTCATTAAAAATTAAATAAAATTAGTAAGATTAGGAGCCATTAGGCTCCAGGTGACCAGCGGCGTCGAACAGCCTTGGTCTTCTATTCATTTACTACCACATTTCTTTGAACCCAGCGGTAACACAAAGAGAGTTAATGACTGCAATACTCAACAACAGACTATGGCAAACTGCATCCCTCAGGGCCAGAGTCCTGCAGCTTTTAGATGTGTCACTTGTTCTACACACCTAAATTCACTGGCTAAACTACCTGACCAGGATGCAGTCTCATTAGCAGAGCAGAGTTGGTCCAACATTGGAGCTTGTACATTTTTGAGCACATCAGCCTGTTTGTAAATCAAGAACAGTCAAGTATCTTACATGTCAGTGGTGATGCGGCTCCACGCATAATAGATGGAGAATGTTATGACAAGATAGCAAGATATAATACTGTATTTGTAGACATAAACCATACATATCTGACCAGCTGGCCAGATACAGACCATAGTCAGAGAACTTCACTGTCATCTTATGCTGAAGGCAATACAATTAAATTTTATTGCTTCCTGTTCAACGCTGCTGGTTAGCTGAAGCCTAATGGCTACATCTTACTGATTTTATTTAAGTTTTAATTAACTCATTTGTGGGCTGGACTGAAATCAACATCCTCAGAAAGAATAATGTAGATGGTACCGATATGCCTAAGGTTATTATCATCTCTGGTGATTATCTAATTTGGTCAAAAGATGTGGAAAAATGTGAATTATTTTTGGTTTAACGAACTCTATTGACCTATGTGTTGGTTAGAGACACTCAAACCCTGTATTACATGAAAGCCAAGAGTGTCACCTTTAAGATGATACCAAACATTATATTATAGACCTTTGACAAATGCCCATAGCATGAACCTGAACCAGACATTTACCAGGCTCAATAAACAGAATTTGCTAAGGAGTTGTTGACTTCATGAGCTGATAATTATGACCGACCCAGCTACCATTTAGGAAGGGCTATCAGACCAAGATATTAACTAGAGACATGGATCTTTACCAAAAACATGGACAGACTTTACCGCCCTTGAACGGGCAAAACCTGTCTGACCCTTGGACTAACAGCAGCAACTATAATGACGGCAATGGCATCATGCTAGCTAGTTAGCTAACCTGCTATTTCCGCTATTGTTCTTTGTTCGACATTTGAGACATTTTTCTCTTTCTTTAAGCAACCGGAACAACAAACCTTCTGATATGTGACTTCATGGCTCTTTGGAGTCTGTAGAAACCGAATAAACTGTTATTGGTTAATAACAATACCAATCGCTAAAAAAACAGGAGTTCCCGGAAACTGATGGCTAATTTGTATATGTCGCATCACTGTGACGGATATTCAAAGAGACATTGGGAGGCAGCATCCTTTGAAGGAGCTAGTAGCCTCTCCGGGTGAAGCTTTAGGGTGGATTATCTAATTTGGTCAAAAGATGTGGAAAAATGTGAATTATTTTTGGTTTAACAAGCTCTATTGACCTCTGTGTTGGTTAGAGAGACTCAACCCCTGGATTACATGAAAGCCAAGAGTGTCACCTTTAAGATGATACCAAACATTATATTATAGACCTTTGACAAATGCCCATAGCATGAGCCTAAACCAGACATACACTAGTCTCAAAAACAGAATTTGTCCAAAGGCGTTGTTGACTTCACGGGCTGATAACGATGACCGACTCAGCTACCATTATGGAAGGGCTATCAGACCAAGATATTAACTAGAGACATGGATCTTTATCAAAAATATGGATAGACTCCGCCACCCTGAGATGGACCAAAGATATTGTCTGGCCCATGGACTAACAGCAGTAACTGGAACAATAATGACGGCAATAGCAGCATGCTAGCTACTTAGCTAACCTGGTATTTCCGCTATTGTTCTTTGCTCGACATTCAAAACATTTTTTTCTTTCTCTAAGCAACCAGATCAACAAACCTTCTGATATGTGACTTCATGGCTTTTTGGAGTCTTTAGAAACCGAATAAACAGGTAGTGCTAGAATTCGCTAAAACAACAGGAGTTCCCGGAAACTGATGACTGCATATGTCGCATATTTGTGACGCATATTCAAAGAGACATTGGGAGGCAGCATCCTTTGAAGGAGCTAGTAGCCTCTCTGGGTGAAGCTTTGAGGGTGGAGTTCCCTCCCGCTCTTTCTTGATTAACAGCTTCAGTTGCTCAACAATCCAGAGTCTCTGTTGTCGTGTTTTGGCTTCATAATGCGCCACATTCTCAATGGGAGACGGGACCGGACCGCAGTGAATTTGGACGGGTTAGCCTTTAACTTTATTTCCGTCCTGCCAGAATTTAACACTGCCGGCCCGCAATGCATTCTGGGATACGGTGGGGAGTGAAGTACACACCAGACCCAACCTCTGAGCACAAGGAGGAGAAGGACCAATAGGGGCAATGAAGGAAAATGAAGGAAAATGTTTCCACTGGCTACTGTATCTGTTGATCTCAATGTTTCCTCAGACTCAACATGTAGAAGATAACGTCAGAAAAACAAAGCTGGTGTAGAGACAGGAGGTCTCACTTCATCAGAAACTGAACATCGGGAGCATTTCTGGTAAAATGTTTGATCTTCATTTAGAACATTTATTCAGTTTATCTGGGATTTTACTGAAGTAAAACTAATGATACTTTATAATTATGCTACTGAGATAAAAACACAAAACAATGTAGGAAAATGACTTCTAAAAAGATGTTTTTTCTAAAAGCTTATCAGAGTAATAGTGACGTGTTTGGCGTGAACTCATCATTCACCGTCTCCTGTTCACATCTAAACAAAATGCAAAGTTTGTTAACATTTATTTAAGGTGGCGCAAAGTTTTTGCTATACGGATCTGAATAGATCAAATGCAGGAAAATATTTTCAAAAAGGAAAAGTTATAACTTACCTGACATTCCAACTTCCTCACTGAATATTCCTGTTTGATCCATAAAGTTATGATAATTTAGAAACAATAACATTATTCTGATGGTTTCTAAATGAACTTGAAGCTCCAGTTCCTGTTTCCAGTCTGAGGTGAAAGCAGGTTGTCATGGTTACTACAGTAGAAAGTAAACCTGGTTCACACCCAGTCTGCTGTACTGTTGACTCTCTGTCAGCTGACTGAACCGCAGCTCACCGTCTGGATCAGCTGGTAGGACGGGTTCAAGAGTCAAACTGTTTGCATGAAGCGCTGAACTTCCTCATCCAGACAGAAACAATGAAACTCTGACTGGTGGAGCTTCAGTCTGAACTGGTTTTATACTGGGAACCATTATATGATCCCCTGACCTGTTCATCTCTCAGTCCATGGACTTTAATCTGACTTTACAACCTGGCCTCATTCTGATAGATCAGCTGCTCTCTGAGGAGCGTGTTGCTAACTGCTCTGTTAGCCTCTGGGGTTCTGGTTCCAGGTAATCGGGCCTGCAGGCTGGAGTTGGCCACATGTTGTTGTTGCTTCTTGTCTCCCTGCTGGTTTTACTCCAGATGATCCCAGTTTGTTGGAACATGTTTGTGACTCACCTACCTGAGATTCTGCTGCAGTGACAGATTTATTCCAGCAGGTCGGTCCAGAAGGGGCGGATCAGAACCAGGAACCGATCCTGGTGACCTACCTGCTATACTCACCAGAGATCTGACTGTTCAAACATCCAAGCACCGAGAAACCATCAGTTTGTTCAGAGCTGGAAAAGTCTGCTGTTGTGTTCAAATTGTGCTAAAAGCTGTTAGCCTATTAGCACAGCTACTCAAACCTAATTCAGCATCTCAATGCTAAACATGTAACAGCTGATGCTAACGTCAGTATCAGCAGCAGACATTTCTAAATATCTAACTTCTGAATGTCTAGAATCTGATATTTTACCCTGAAAGTATCTCCATTAAATATTTTAATAAAAATATGAATGGAATCTGTAAACATTATTTCTCTCCAAAACAACCAAAAATTCTCCTTTCATCACAAACAACAACCAAAATAACATGAACATAAACACTCACCAATCTGGGTTGCTAGGAGGTTGCTAGGACACGGCTGCTCGGTCAGCTGCATCTTGCTGGTTTTGTGGCTCCTCATGTTCCCAGGTCGTCTCCAGTTGTCTCAGCTGATGATCTCCTGGTTTCTGTTAGCAGAAATCCATCCAGCTGCTATAGGAAGAGCCGGGGCCACTTCCTCCTGTGGCTCCGCCCACTTTTGGTGACCTGAGGCTTCTTCAGAGACTTTTTATACCTTCCTTTAAAAGTAGCACTCTAGCTGTTCAGCTAGCTTCTAAACATGAAACATGTTGATGGTGGTGAGATGAGGTTTCATGTGGTGTTCCTCAGGGTTCTGTTTTGGTGCTGCTGTTATTTCTGGTTTATATCCTCGCTCTTCGCCACATTTGATCCCTTATTGATCACTGCTTCAAGGATGATACATCTTTAGTATTATGAATCTTATAAATCTGCTTCAGGCAGTGGAGGTTTCTGAAATGTCCCATATAGGCAGTTACCCCTGGGCAGCAATTCAAAGGGGGCGCATAACCATGAGATAGATATAAATAAAATGTACTGGGCCTGTTCATGACAGCTGTAACGCTGGTTGTAGATCTGTAGATCCCACCTCTTGTTGAATTTATTTTAGAATTTTATTAGTTTTTAAAGCTCCATCTTCAGGATGTCTTCGTTCTTCATCTGGAACACTGAGGCCAAACAACCAGATGCTTTCAGATGTTCTACTTCTAAACAATCACCTTCACTCCAGCCTGACAACATGATTTATCTCTACTTTAAATGAGATTTAAATTACTTTGTTTATACTACCATTGTTATTTCTGCTTGTTTTACTGGTTGTTGTCCAGCATTTTCCTGCAGCAAATAGTTCAGTTAATGTTACATAAGAGCCTCGACTGTAAGAAACTGAAAGTTTTGTCTATTCCAACAGACACTTTGTTTTATCGTTTTATAGAGAGAAGAAGGATCAGCTGAGAAGGAAGGAAGTTTATGGAGATTTTCCCACAGGTGGATTTAGAACAACTGGATCAACCAGTCTGGACTGGTTCCTACTGGTCTGGGACCAGTGGGGTCATTGGGTCGGAACCGACCTCCTGGTTCTGGACTCCAGGTTGTGTTGCTGCCACCAGCAGCAGGTAAAGCAGAGGGCGTGTCATGCTGAGAGTCTGGTTTCATTGCTCTGCAGGGGGGCGGAGCTTCCTGTCAGGTAGTCAGTAACCTGAGCAGGGGGGCGGGGCTTCCTGTCAGGTAGTCAGTAACCTGAGCAGGGGGGCGGGGCTTCCTGTCAGGTAGTCAGTCACCTGAGCAGGGGGGCGGGGCTTCCTGTCAGGTAGAGTTATTTACCTGAGGATGTTCAGCAGGACATGGCTGAAAACTGATGGCAACTTTCCAAAGCAAACCTCTGAAGTAACAGAGTTACAAATTAAAGATTAACAGCAATAATTTAATTTAGGTTATATAACCTGTCAGTGAAAAAAATGAGGATCATTCTTCAGTCGTATTTTCACCACCAAATGTTTAACTCCAAGCTAAATATTTAACTAAACATTTAGCGCACTAGCCAATGCTGAAGGATAAGAGTTCTGTGCAAGGTTTTTACATTCAGAGATGCTTTACTCTTGTTGAGAAGTGTTTATCAGGCCGTCACCGTTCACATTTATGACATTAGAATGTTTCTTATTTGCTCCTAGAAGGCATGTTTAAAATAAATTAATTTTGGTTCCTCTATATTTATGGTTGAGCAAACATTAATGAAGTTATTAGAGTTTAACCTCATTGCGGTAAAAGCGTGTTCTTTATATTTGGCTCATTTAGACACCATGTTAAATAGTTAGCTTAATAGAAAAGTAACACTCACCCCATTACTTGTAAATAAAATCCATGCGTCTGTCACGGCCAGCAAACCAGCTTGCTGTGCTAAGTGCTAGCTGTTAGCCTCTCGTAGCGCTCATAGTTAAAGTCTTTAAAATGCCTCATAAAGTTCTTACTGGTCTGTTTTAGTGCGTCCAGATTTGATGTGGCTTTTCTACGGCCTGTTGCGGCATTTTTGACCAAAGGGTCACCTGCATGTCCTGAGGCATTTAAGGCACTTTGTAAAGTAGGAAATTAAAGTGAATCTCCAATAATACCAAAAACAACTCATTTGTAGAATAAAAAATAAATTATAAATAATATTAAATATAATTAAGACATTTTACACCTTTTCTTTTCAATTTTCTAGGACTAGCAGCAGGGATGGCCCTGCTAGCCCTGAGGCTTTAGCATTTTAGGCATGTTCTTATTTAGAAAAGAAATGTAATAATTTGTATTTTCATCTATTTCTAATACTGTATAAAATCACCTTAAGAAGCTAAAAGAAAACTGGCACAGTCTGCAGAATGGACCAGTTTTAGATAACCTTTTTGGGGGGTTTGGGAGGTATTTTGTTTTGAGATGCTGCAGCTCCAACTTCTGTCCACTAGATAGAGGCATTCAAAGGTCTGCATCCAACGACACACCTGTTAGGATGACGGAGGGACAATCAGCTGAGGACGGATGACGGAGGGACAATCAGCTGAGCTGCTTTACTTCTTCAGCGGCCAGAAGGACTCTGGTTCTGTTCCTGGTTCTGGAGGGATCCATTATCTCTCCTTCAAAGGTTGGTGTCTGATTTCTTTCTGATTTTGCGGAGAATAAAACTGTAGCGCAGTTCTGGTGAACAAACACAACCAGAACTTTTTTTCTGAAGCTGCTTTTTCTGAAATGTTGGATCTTGACTTGTGAAGAGGTTCTGATCGGTTCGGTTCGTTGATTTTAAAGCTGCGGTTCTGGAGAAACAGGTTTAGATGTTTGCTGCTCGGTTCTGATCCAGATTCCGTTGTTTTCTATGTGTTTCGTTCAAGATTTTAATCATGAAATCAAATTTATTCTAGAAAAGTGTCTGACGAGTTCTGGAGCAGGTTCTGTCGGACCCAGTTCGGGTTCTGGTCCCAGGAGGGAACAGGGCTGACTGAGAAACGGTCCAATCAGAACCTTTCCTGTTCGGACTGAATGAGGGATGAATGTTTCTGAGAACGCTGAGCATTGAAGCTGAGAAAAAGTATAAAATTAGGAGAATAAACTCGTAATAATACGAGAATAAATCAGAGTGATATGAAATATTTAATCTTTTAACACATCAGCAGCAAGACTTTGTTCAGGTAATTTGGCACATTTTCAGGAGTTTGTTTCCTTCATTTTATTTATTTTTTATCTCTTTGTGTGGATCTCATACTTTGTTGTAGCAAAGTAAATAAAACAAACCGTCCTCAGTAATCTGACAGATTAATGTAGTCCTGATGACAGAAGAGCTCCGTCTGTTTTACAGAGAATATTTCTTCAGTCAGTCAGTAGATATTCCTGTCCAACTTGTCCCAACTTGTCCACTTGTCCCAACTTGTCCCATGGCATCTGCATCAGAACATCAGCAACTGTAGGTGGAACACATCTAACCCATAATCTCGTTCCTTCAGATCAGGATCCAAATTCCTCGGCTCAAATGTTTTCACAAACCAAAAAACACTGGATTTAAAAGTTGCACTTTTTGTCCTAATTTATGCTGGATTTGTGGTTGGGAAGGAGGAAGATGATGATATTCATGAAGATGATGAAGCTAATCATCTTCATCATGATGAAGAAGATAATGATGAAGATGATCTGTATCTGAGTCTCCAGAGGAATGTCTTCTCCGTGTTCCTGCTGACCCGGTTGGACTGGTGAACTGCTGGTTCTGACCGTCACACAGATGAACAGCATGCTGGTTGTTGTTGTTGTGACTCCAGGACCGGTTCTGGTTCTGGATCGTTACCTGACTGGCCCCGCTCCCAGTCAGCTGATGGCGCTCTGGAGGCAGAGCCGCAGAAACTCTGGAAACGTTTTTATTCATTTCTGGGCGTCGGGTTTCCAGAGATGTCAGGAAGCTGATGGTTCTGAGAGGATTCGGGTTCAGCACTCTTCATCTTCACTCTAACATCTGCAGAGCAGGAAGTAACTAGTTACTGAGTTATCTGAGTAACTTTTTGAAAGACCTCAAAGTGCCACGTTAGCATTAGCTTGTGCTAATACCATGTTGTTGCAGCGCTTTAGCATTAGCTGTCTTTGTGTTGGCGTAGTGTTTTAGCATTAGCTTATGCTAATTACCATGCGATGAAGCTCTGTCGTCTCTGAACTTGATATAAACTTTAAGCAGCTCTGGGTTGTTTTCATGACTCTGGATCAGAACCAACCAGCAGAGGTAGAACCGGGTCAGGTGGTCCAGATGGTTCTGGTTGGTTCTGGTTCCCAGTCAGAGGTCCAGTCAGGACATGCTGGTTCTGGAGGAGCTGCTGGTTCTTCCTGGTGGATGGAGATCTACCAGAGACGGTTCTGGTTCTGTTCCTGCTGATGAAGTACTGAGGTCGTCTTGCTCAGCAGTTTCTGGTCCGAACCCGATCGGCAGACCAGAACCTTTCCTCACTTCTTCCCGCAGACGGTCTCACTTCCATGTTTTCCTTCCTCTTTGGATCCAGACAGAGGTTCTGCAAAAGGAGCTCGACCCGGTTCCAACTGTAAGCAGGTCCGATTGGCTCAGGAACAGGAAGTGGATCAGTCTAGTTAAACCACACACAGGTCACATGATCCAAACTTCATGTCTCTGTGAAGCTAAATAACCTTCTTTAAGTTTTAAAACTCTAATAACTTCATCCATGTTTGCTGAACCATGAACCGTCTTCATGGTTAATTATTACATTAATCCAGAGTCTGGCTGCACATCGTCACAGATTAAACCAGTCAGAGGAAAAACTCTGCGGTCTGTAGAGGGAACTGAAACACATCTTAATGTCTCTGGGTTCCCTGAACGCATCACACAGCCGGTTTAAAGAGAAACAAGTTCAAGTTTTAACTTTAATCAGAGCATTGCTTTCTATTACAATTTATTTCAAACGTGCTGTCTTGGAGCGAATGAGAAACATTTTGGTGTCATAAATGTGAAAATCACAGTGACGGCTTTATGAACACTTCTCAACAAGAATAGAACAAAAACTATCATACAATTCTTATTCTTCATTTAGCCAGTGAGCTAACAGTTTAGCTCCTGAGTTGAACATTTAGTTTGAAGTTAAACATTTGGTGGTGAAAATACAACTGAAAATGTATCCCTGTTTTTTTTTTCTCTCACAGGTTATATAACCTAAATGAAATTATTGCTGTTTATCTTTGATTTAAAACTCTGTTACTTCCTGCTGAACATCCTGACTGTACCTGACAGGAGGCTCCGCCCACCTGCAGCTCAATGAAACCAGACCCTCAGCATGACACGCCCTCTGCTTTACCTGCTGCTGGTAGCAGCAACACAACCTGGAGTCCAGAACCAGGAGGTCGGCTCTGACCCGGTGGCCTCACTGGACCCAGACTGGTTGATCCA
>NW_006800964.1:25349-38926 GCF_000485575.1 Poecilia formosa | reverse complement strand
TCTTATTATCTCGTTAGCAGGTGAGTCACTAAAGCAAAGCGTAAAGTTGTCAGACAGGAAATGGACTCGGTGACGATCAGCCCTATAATTAACTAGTTATGTGGTTTGAATGTACATATTAAATGTCAGAATGCCGTTCTGCTCAGTCAGAAGCAGATCGGTTTGAAGAAGATTCTCAACGTTGAGGGCGAGAAAAAAAAAATAGGTAAAATAAAATAGACTAATAATTCAATAACTTCAATTTTTTGATTGGTCATTTAGAAACCTTATTTCTGAGACTTTTGTGGACCCAAATGCACAGCACTCTGTATTTACAGTTTTAGGTGTTGGGTTTCATAATCCTTCCCTTTAGGATGTGCAGGCCTGTTATTAATAAACAGATTTAAGCAATTAGACTGTTTTTCCCTATTCTTTGAGGTAAATCATTGCTTTTTGATGCTGCATATTATTTCTTTACATTTGTATAAATATGATTGCCAGAGTAAAATGCAAATGATGTGGCATAAAGTTTATCCAACCTGCGAAAATGCGCAACATCTTTTGGCAATAATAAACTTAAAAGACTCAAAAATGGCGGCCATCTTGGGAAAAAAAAAAACAAACAAATATAAGCTGAGGGGCGAGCATGGAAACTTTTATGCTTGTTTCCACATCTGGACGATTTTTACAGAAATATGCGCCACAATTTTCATAACTTCTTTGAACTGTCAACTGTATCAGTCATTTCTGCAGAAACGTCTGACTCATATCTGCTGGTAAGATGAGACTTCATGCCAAACACTCAAGTTAAAAGGTTTCCACCGGACATGCTGAGTTACAGATTTAAATTACCAGTCATAGAAATTCTGCTCTGTGAAACATTGATACTGTTTTTTACAAACTGGAAAGAGTCGTGAGGATCAGTGAACCTCCGGCTGTTCACTGATGCTGATGGGAAAACGTACAGATGGACGTTCACAGGATAGTTTGACCTACTTTAGCCAACATCTTCCACAAAGCAGCAGAAAATCAGAAAAAGAGTAATACTGATAACAATTAGAACAGCAGTGAGCTGATGGACAAAAATAAATGAAAACTGATTAAAACTTACAAAAATAACATCAGTTTACATGTTTTTTTTCGTGCAAACTAAAAGAAAATGATGCAAAGACTCAATGTCTGTGTGGTAATGTTCAGTTTGAGCTAATGTTAGCTTTAAATTATTGTATTTTTATCTACAGATAAAGAATGGCAGATCAACTCTGCACGTTCTCCCGGTTTTCCTCAAATGGACAAATAGAAACATTCTGTCCAGAATTAAAAACGTTTTCCTCTAAAAGCGTGTGAATGTGATGTTTGACCAAATGATCTAAAGAAACCGATTAAACACAGTTAATAACTTGCATCCCTTTGTTTCTGTGAATGTCACACGGTATTGTTGATGTATGCGTGTTTCCAGGGTTCTGTGGTTGTAACAAGATGCTTTCAGATTGTTATCAGGAAGCATCAGTGTCGTTTTTCCTGCGCCGCTCCCTTTGGTCCTGGGTGTGGACGGGACCGAGGATGGACATAAAAAGAGACGGAAACAAACCGAGGGACGGAGCAGAGACGACGGCAGACGGGTCAGAGGAGCCTCCGCCGTCATCATCCTTCCCCGCAGCTGAAGAGGGTGATTTAAATCTTTAAACGTCTTTTTTGTTATTATTTAAGGTTAGAAAAAGAGATTTTAGCCGATAAGAAGTGAAAACTGCTGAAAATCTGTTTGTTGTTTCCAGGAGGACGAGGAGCAGCAGAGGTTAGCTTCACACAGAAAAATAAATCATTTCATTTCCTCTGGAACAAAGAAGGTGACTTTTACCACATTTTATTACATTTAAAACATAAAACAATGAACAGCATGTTAATATTTACAACAAGCTGACAGTGGAGAGAAACTGCAATAAAAAGTTTTGATTAACTTGATTAGTTGCAATGAAAAACATTATTTTTTAAAACACTTCCACCTAAAGCTTTTTAATGTGTTTTTGTAACTATATAAAGTCGTCATTTTTTACAAACATAACACAATAACGGAGGCACTGGCTCATTTAAACGCTGCACTTCCTCATAAGTATCACTACATTTTAAAAAATCCAATTATTTTGCAGTGAAACAGGTAAATTAGCTTTGAGATTTTATTAATAACATTTAAAACAAGATGCTTTGACTTTTTCCCCATTAATATCAGGCTAAGCTGTTTGGTATTTCCAGCATCGCAAAGTTTGTTCAATCACTATCCAGGTGTGTCGCCATGGTAACTGCCGCATTTTGAACCAATCCTCTTTTTTTTTTGTAACTGAGGAAACATGTAAATAGATTTTAACAACTCAGTTATGTAAAGGTATTTGAAATGTAAAGAGTTAATGGTGGCATTAAAGGGGATTTAATGGAGTTTATTTAATTGTTCTGGGTTTAAAACAAAAGATTTATGTGTTGCACAGATCTGGCAAAAGAACAACATGAGCTGAAACATCTACATGGCATCTATAGACAGATCCATGATAAAACAACCAGATACTGATTTTTAAATTATTATTTTTTTAATTTCCCGAGGGTAAAGCAAAGCAACTGAACCTTCTTCTTCTAACTTTGTTTCTTTCAGCTCTGCCAGCTGTTTTCCACGATGCTCCGCCTCCTGCTTTACCTGTGTACCTTCATGGCACTGACAGGTAAATCAGTGTTTACACACTGAAATATTGCAGTTTACAAGTTCAGTGTGGAAAAATAACCATTAAAAACATTTAATCACAGGAAAATATTCAAACATTTTTGATTCCTAAAGTCAAGCAATTATTTAAAAAAGAAAAATATTTAGATTCATGTCAAATAAATTTTTATTAAATCATCCATACATACGGAAATAGAAAAAATTAGATGTACAGATGAGCTTCCATGAAGTAAACTTTAACTTTTCCGACTACCTGTGTGTCCGTGCCTGCAGGTGCTGCTGCAGCCGACCTCTGCACTGTGACCGGCCGCGCCGTCATCGACTTTCAAGGCCGATTCACTGCTGTGACGGATCGGTGCGTTTACTCCATGCTCTCTGATTCATCAACGGGCTTCGAAGTGTTTGCCACCTTCAGGGAGCGCCGTCGCAGAGACGTCAGCTTTTTGGACAGCGTCACCCTGAAGCTGCAGGATCCAGATGTTCAGTTTCACCTGCAGCACGGAGGGAGAGTCCAGGTGAGCCAATCAGAAGCCAGCTGTGTTTCCAGTACAGATGTCTGCAAAACGTCGCCAATATTTCGCTAATGTTTTGCCATTAGTTAAAGAATACAGTTAAAATCATGCGTGAATACATTTGTTCATGCATAAAACAATGATGTTCAGTCATAAAAATGATGTTCCTGTCACTTCCTGTCGTCTTCTTTGTGGTTTGCTCCAGTGGCAACATGCAGCTGTTGATCAGATGATGCAAAATAAACCAATTTCAATACGGCCAAAAAATCCCACCTCATCCTAGCACCAAAACTTTTATTTGAAATTGATGTTTCCATTAAGCAAAATGTCAAATTGCTCCATTACATGGTCAATGGAAACCCAGCTTGTGATTGATTTGTGATTGATTTATGATTGATTTATCGTTGATTTATGGTTGATTTATGTTTGATTTATGATTGATTTATGATTGATTTATCGTTGCCGCCAACGTTTCTGTTCTGACCCACAGATGAACGACACCCAGCTGAACCTCAGCAGCTCAGGACAGAAGCTTCACGGCGTTTGGATTTCCAAAGACTCAACCGGAGTCATGGCAAACTTTACGATCTCCAGTCACACAGTTTATTTGTTCTTTGACGGCTCCACAGCACAGATCCACACGGGAAGTAAGATTAGACTGAAAGGTCTTAAACTTCAGCAGCACAGAGCAAAACTTTCTGACCCACGTTCTGTCCTGAATGTTTTCAGCTCCAGTTTGGTCGTCTGTTGATGGTCTGTGTGTAAACAGCAGCAGTATCTCAGCCCAGAGGTTGGATCAGTACAGCTCCTCCAGGTTAGACGCTCAACAGACACTCACATGTCCAAATTCAGATATTTTGAGAATAATTTCTGAAATTTTCTAGAAAAAAACAAAGACATTTTTTTAGCTCCAAGAGTGGAAAATGTAAATATTGTACAAAGATTTCTGAAACCGTCCGTGTTTTGTTTTCGCACATTTTCAAAGTTTCAACCTCAAAAATGTTCATGTTTTTTTTTTCTAGTAAATTTCTGAAATTAATCTCAAGATTTCTGAGTATTTTGGTGGAAATTTGCCCTTTTTCCCCCCTATGAACAAAAGCCCTAATACAATGTCATAGAGGTAGTACTACTCTTACTTGAGTACATCTTATGGGTATTTATTCACCTCACTGCTCACGGACAAGTCAAAGAAAAACAAAATGTCTTCTAATCATGTGGTTTGTCTCCCCCTAGCTGTCAGATTCAGTACAACGACTCTCTTGACACTTCAGTCAACTGCAGCGCGATAAAGGACCAGTGAGTAGATTTAATCACACTAAAGGAAATATTTACTGTTTCTTTTATTAAAACAAACAGTAAACTGCACCTTTAAGATATCCATGTAGACAAAACATAAAAAGATTAAAATTTTATCCACTTTTAATACGGTTTAGTTTGAAAATATGAAAGTTAAGCATGCTGAAACACAACTGTTTGTTTTTCTCCCGTCTGATGAGAAGCTGCAACACCCTGAAGGAATCTCCCTTCTCCTCCTGTAACGGTGACGTCGACCCGACTCCCTACATCAACGCCTGCAGCGACACTCTGTGCAAATATCCCTCAGTGGACGGGCTGAGGTGTCACTTCCTGTGGGCCTACGCCAGAGCCTGCAGCCTGAACAGCAGAGCCTCAGTGGGAGACTGGCGGTCCGCTGCTGGCTGCTGTAAGAACTGATCCACTTCAGCTGAATCTTTACATGACTTCAATGTGTCTGTGCTGATTTTTCACCGTGTTTCTCTGCAGCCTCGGCTGAAGGTTTCTGTCAGGACAAAGTCTGCAGTGATCATGAGTTCTGTGGAGAGAAAATCAGTGGGGGAACCGGCTGCCTCTGCAGAGCCGCGTTTGCCTACGACTACAAACAGTCAAACACTCTGAGTAAGACAGACAGACGCCATTCACAACAAGAAAGAAGATAAAACTCATTTTCTTTTTGCTATTCAACTTTTAGGCGATCCAACTGTCTGCAGCCAGAACTCTGGTTCCATCACCCTGATTGGATGTCTGCTGGAGGAAAAAGGCGTCGACTTCTCTACGTTACACCTGAACGACCGGAGCTGCAGGGGCGTGATGGACGAGGAGAAGCACATGGTGACCTTCAGCTTCGACAGCAGCAGCACCTGCGGGACGGAGGTCACGGTGGGTTCATCACCCCAACTCCAGAAAAACACAACAAGTGTTTCTGGTCCAGTTTCTGGTGCAAATATCTTGGCATACTTGAATTAAGACGACTAACTTAACTTATCAGAAGCTTGTTTTTAGTAAATAATTCCTTAATATTGATGAAAAAGTTCTAGTTCCTCAGCCAGATTATTTCACTTATAACTTGGGAAGAATTTGTTAATTAATCTGCACTACAACTAGTACTTTTACAACAATATTAAGGAATTGTTGACTTAAAACAAGCTGAAAATGTATTTTTGTCCTATTTTATTTAAGTGTACCAAGATATTTGCATCAGAAAGTATTTGTTGAGGTTTTGTGTTTTTGCAGTGTACAGCATTCATAAGTTTCCACGTCACTGACCAACTTCATGACGATGAGCTTTTATTGTTGTACTTTCTGCTCTTACAGAATAATGGAAGCCAAATAACCTACAAGAACACCATCAAGTACCAGAACAGCTCTGACGTCATCAGTCGCCAGGACCAGTTCTACATCGACTTCTCCTGCCAGCACACTCAGCCCGAAACAAAGATTGTTGCCTTCAACATCAAGGACAGGTGTGTGCAGGCATTCAAGGCTCTGCAGCTCCAATGGGAAGCTTGTTGAGGCCTTGATTCCAAATATTACTGTAAAAATCTTCCAGGTTTTGATACAAACTGAAAGAAATTCCCTGTTAGCCACTTCAGTTTCGGGATCACGTCTGTTTCTCAAGATGGCCGCCGTTTGTGAGCCTTTTGAACCAAATGTTTCACCTGTTTTCATGACTTGGATGAGCTTTAGATCGTATCATGTGTTTTTGACTTTGGGGATCCTATTTATACAACTTTAAAGTAATAATATGTAGCAAAATCAGAAACTGAGGAGTTTGCTTTTTCCTGTCGTCAACTGGAAGGAGATGAGGATGTGAGATACAGACTGAGAAACTCTCAGTGGTTAGCATTAGCTTCCGCTAAGCTTTTTAATCTGTTAAGCAGTTAGGTGTTAGCTTCTGCTCCTTTTTTATATATTTAGTGGTTTAATGTTTGTTTCTGTTAATATTTGTTTCTGCTTAGTGGTTTTCAGTGTTAGCTTCTGCTAATTATTTGTATATTTATATATTTTGGCATTGCTAAGATTCTCATTTAGTAAATTTGTGCTTAGTGAACCTCATATTTTGGTTAGCTATGACCATCAATGGCAATAACTACTGCTGATTTTAGTGCAAACGACTATTTTCTGTTACAATCATGATGGCCATCTTTAAAAATAAAAATAATTATCAGTAAATATGATTTTTTTGCGGATCCAGTTATGTGTGATTAGACACCAAAGTATTTTTATCTGGGACAAATTTGGTGCGAAAGCTAAACTTTCTGTTAACCTCAGATTCTGCTGCCATATTACCTGCTGCGCTAACCGAGCTGCTGGTGTCTCTGTGTCCGAAGCTCTGTGGTCGTCATAGTGAAGTCTGGACAGTGGAACTACACCGTGGCCATGAAGGCCTACAGCGACGGCGGCCTCACACACGCTCTGGACTCAACGACCGGCGTGGTTCTCAACCAGAAGATCTGGGTGGAGCTGACAACCGCTGGACTGGACGCAGCCGTGATCGCCGTGGAAACGGATTCATGCTGGGCAACCAGTCGAGACTCTCCCAGCAGCCAGCCGAGATACGACCTGATCAAGAACGGGTGAGGCGCTTCTGTAAAGAGTTAATATTTCTAGCTACTTAAGCCATAAATCTGTTTTTGATAATCTTTCCTCTGGTTGCAGCTGTGCCGCCCCCGGCGACCAGACGGTGCAGGTGGAGGGAAACGGAGAAGGAACCTCCAACCGCTTCTCCTTCAACATGTTCCAGTTCACTGGGAGCTCTGGGGACATTTATCTGCACTGCAAGCTGCAGCTGTGCGTCAAACGGGGGAACAGCTGCGTCCCGGTACGCCTTCCTGAAATCAGCAGAAAACTGGAAACGTTTGGTGTTCTCACAACGATCTCTGGAGAGCTGAATAATTATTTAGATTTTTGTTGCTCTGGTCGCATTCTTAGAAGTTTTATAAAATAAATAATCCTCTCTGTCTTTGATAAAACCCCAGGACTGCAGCGGCGGCTCTAAGAGACGACGCCGATCCGCCGGGTATGGAGATCCGGCCGTCATCAGCCTGGCCTGGACTCAGTAGGTGATATTATATATTTCAACTTTTAACACTTTAATAATCATTAGTTTTGTATTGAAAAGTTAATGGTCAAATCTCTTTAAGAGAAAAGCTTCCTGCATGAAGTTAAATTAACTTTTAAAGATCCACCTAAAAGAAGGTTAGCGATAATTTGAAAGTTGACTTTGTCCAATTTTTAAAGTTTTTAAGTGAAACAATGATTTCAGTGAATTACAGCAGCCATACGCGTGGCTGGTTTGTTTAAATGGAAGAGAGAAATAGTTTAAATGAACTGCAGGGATAAGAGAAAATAATTTATTTATGTCTCTCCAGATGGTTTCCATAGCGACTCGGATGGATTACCGGCTGCAGATCATCTTAATCTGGATCCAGTCCTGGAAATGGAGGAGCTGAAATGTTTTGTCTTTGTTTCTTCACAGTTTGAAGGACAAACGTTTTAGTTACAGACGTGTAGGAGAACAAAACCAGGTTTAAACTGTGTTCAGCATGTTTTCACTTTATTGAGTTTGGGGGAAATTATGTGGGTTGCATCTACTTTAATAAAACCTATTCTATATCAGAAGGGCTATAATTTAATCAAATATCCTGAAGTTTATAATCTAAATGAAAAATTTCCAGGGGAAAATGTTAATTTGTGTGATTTGCAGCATGTAGAGTCTGAGAGTCGATACGTGGCGTGTTTAATTTTCTTAATTTGAGATTTCAGTGATGTTTTTCTTTCCCATAAAAGGGGAACTTAGTGATGACAGTCAACATTACGATAAGCTTTGTGTAAAAGAAGATGAAGAAAAAACTGGTAAAATTAGTTTTCTGGCCAATTTTCACTCTAAAGCTGAGAAATTCTTTTGATTGTTTCCATTTTTTCTTGTTTTGAGGAAAGTTTTGTTTCAGTTTTGGTAACAAGGTACTACTTCAAGCATATAAAAGACCAAAAACAGTGAATAAATGAAGTGGGTGTAAAGAGATGTGATTGTGAGTTATTTTTTGTTCTGGTGTTGCAAAAACTCAGCCTGTTACAGATAAAGATATTTAAGTTTCAGTGAAAAATATTTCTTGAATGTTTTATGAGAAAAAGATAACCACTGCTGCTTCATATTTGTTTCATATTCNTACAGATAAAGATATTTAAGTTTCAGTGAAAAATATTTCTTGAATGTTTTATGAGAAAAAGATAACCACTGCTGCTTCATATTTGTTTCATATTCTGACTAGAAAATGTTAAATTTTCTATATGAGCATCACTTTACTACTGCCCCTGAAGACAAAGTGGCCATGCAGTCAGATGAAAAATATAAAATGGTCAAAGATGGTCATTGTACAAGAATAAAGAAAACTCAAGCACCCTGTATTTATAAAAATAAGGCGATTTCAAATTTTATTTCAAATTCGTGTGATTCCATAATCGATCGCCAGAGGGCGCTAACGTTCAATATATTCTTTGTGTAAATCCGTGCAAGTTTAACTTAGATTTTTAGTTATTTTTTGACAACAAAAAGAAATCCGAAAAACAAATAACTTAAAGGTTGTGACGCTTTGATTATAATTTTGATAAATATTTGTAATTATTTATACATTAATACTCAGAACTCAGTCAGAGTATTAATGAATAATACTCTAATATTAATGCATAATAATCAAATAGTTTAATCAAACTATTAAAATGTCAAATTTTATTGCGCTGATGTTTGATTTTACCATCAAGTAAAATCAATCAGATTTCTGTGGGTTATTTTATTCACACTGATACTGATTATCATAAATGATGTGCAGCAGCACCCATATAAACCATGGTATTGCAGCAAATCTGGGGAATTTTTCTTCATTTTTAAAAGTCTGGCAGCATCGTGTTTGATTCACCACAAAAACTCCTGAAAGATTATTAGATTATTATTAATTAAATTATTAGAGCTGAAAACAGGGAAACATGTACAAATACACAGGATGTCATGAAATAACACATTAAAGTATAAAAATAAGACATTTCTAATCCACTGACTGAATGAACTGGATGGACAAGCTGTAAAAATCACTCAAGTAAAAAAGAAATCAACCAGTAATACTTCTTCAGATTTAATGGAAATTAAATAAAGACATTAATTTGCTCATAAACAAGACAAAATAATAAATTTCTTTAAGGGATGCCAGTTGGAAATTAAATATTTAAATCACAGAATTGATAGAAACATTGTCAATATTAAATACTCATAAATGATTGGCAGTCAGTCATAAAAAGAGGAAGCAGACAAACATCAACAGTTCAAGATGAAGATTTCTGCTGTCAAACTGCAGCAGAATTTCATCTTGATGGAAGAAATCAAATCAAATTTCTCCACTTGTAGATTCAGATGCTGGTGAGAAGAAAGGCGCTGATCTGGAGCACAACACCAGACTGAACGATTCACTGATTCAGTTCAGTTCCAGTTCAGTTCAGGTCCAAATACTCTGACATCACAGCAGGAAGTGGCCCAGAGAGGATGCGAACTCCAGCCGGTCGTCATCCTTCATCCAGCAGGTGGCAGTGTGGAGCCAAGAGAGGATAATACTAATCAAATGAAACTAAATGGAAATAAATGAAGAACAAAATGCAAGAATAAACTAAGAAACTAAAGTAAATACAGAGGAATAAACTGGTATAGCAAGACCTTTCGATCAATACTTAATACAGAGGAATGTATGGCAAGAATAAACAGACAAAATTTCCAGATAAAAGGTAAAATAATACTGTTGAAGTGCCATGGGTTTGTTGAGACCACATCTAATACTGAGAACACAATAAAAACACCAGGATAAAGTTTGTTTTGGTCTGTGGCCTGTAAAGATGACAACTAGTAACTGTGTGAGACGTAAACGTCCCACAACGTCTGACGCAGTGACGCTTGTTCCACAGCTCCGTTGGCCAATAGGAGAGGAGCTGGACGTAGAAGGCAGCTCTCGTCATTAACATAAGAGAGAGAGAGAAACATAACAGGAGAGAGGAGACAATGACAAAAGAACGAGGGCTTGTATAAGGAAAAGAAAACAAAATATTTACTTTTCTTGACAAAAACCCAGGTTCAGAGGAAATGAAAAAGAGAATATAAACATTTCTTGATGGAAACTCGTGTAAGGACAAGGAAAAACTAAATATATATATTTGTTTCTTAATAATGTCAGTCCTATATGAGAATTGTTTACATGAGAGTCGGATTTACCTTAAAATATGAGAACAATTGTCCTTAAACTCCCAGACAAACTCAGGGAAAAATGGAGAGTTACTGCTTATGAGCTGCAGGAGCAAAATGGCCACCGAGCATTGTTCACTGATCTGATTGCTTTTATAATAAAAGAAGTAAAAATATAATCAGATCCAGTGTTTGGCAACATCCAAGACCCACCAACTGGGAGCAACTCCAAAGTTTCAAGGTCTAGCAAGCAGTAATTGCATTTTTTAGATAAAGTAAAAATTTTATAAATACAGAAAAAAATTTTGAAAACAATTGTAGAAAAAAAAAATACTTGAAACAGTCATTGAGAAGAATTATATAATCTGCTGTCGGAAAATCTGTGCCTGACCAACACAGATTTACACAAAAATGTGTTAAAATATTTAACACAGTGTGTTATAATGTTATGTACATTTTAACACAAAATGTGCATTAAAGGTAATATATTTGTGTTATTTTTTAACGTATCTTTTTTAAGAGAGTTGGTCCTGCACCCTGCTGTCCATTATCCTCAAGAGCCGCTGACTCCAAAGTGCAGATTTCAGCCTTGGTGATATTTTACCAGCTGAACTGTCTGCAAAGGCCATCAGCTAAGCCGAGCTGCATTCAGCCGTAAAGTTTGTTTTTATTCAAACTTCAGCAGTTTTCTAGTTGTTCTGTTGAGGTAGTCATCAGTTTGTGACATCATGCAAATGATGTCACAAAGAGTGATGTATTGATGTCACAAAGCTGCAGTCTTGAATTCTACAGTCATTTCCATTGCAGACGTTGCAGAGAAAGCAGACGGATTGTCCCCAACAAACGATTGCGTGCAAAACCGATAACAGGAGAAAAACATTGAACAGTTTTTAAATTTCTGTGCAAAAAAAGAATAAAAAATGAGTCAGCAAAATAGCACATCTGAACAGGCACAGAAGTTGTTTGACATTTTGAAAAAGGTCCACATGTTGTCCATTAACGGTCAGACTGAAACTAAAGGAAGTCAGGAGCAAATTAATCAAAATAAGAACATAGAACTGCCTGCCCGTCAACAAGACAAGCTGCTTCAAGAGAAAGACAAGGAAATAAAAGAAATGTCAAACAAAATAAGAAATTTAATGGACAGTAATAGCACACTGATGAAGGAAAAGACCGCTCTGGAGGAGAAAAGCACGATCTTAGAACAGATAAACAATGTCCTGGAGCAGAAAAACACCACCTTGGAGCAGGAAAACATTGCCCTGGGGGAGAAAATCACCACCCTGGAACAGGACAACACTGCCCTAGAGAAGGAAAAGACCGCTCTGCAGCAGAAAAGCACCGTCTTGGAGGAGACCACCACCACACTGGAGAAGGAGAAGACCGCTCTGGAGAAGAAAAGGGCCACCTTGGAGGAGAAAAGCAACATCTTCGAGCAGATAATCAATGCCCTGGAACAGAAAAACGCTGGCCGGGAGCAGATAAACACCGGCCTGAAGGTACAAAACATCACTCTGGAGCAAAAAAGCAACGTCTTGAAGCAAATGAACACTTCCTTGGAGCAGGAAAACAACACCCTGGAGCAGAAAGGCGCTGTCTTGAAGCATTTCAACAACGCCCTGGGTCAGAAAAACACCAGCCTGGAGAAGGAAATAAATACTCTGAGGCAGGAAAACACCACCCTGAGGCAGAACAACAACACCTTAGAGAAAGAAAAGACCTCTCTGGAGCAGAAAAGCACCGTTTTGGAGCAGATAAACACTGCCCTGGAGCACGAAAACACCACCCTAGAGAAGGAAAAGACCGATCTGGAGCAGAAAATCAGCACCCTGAAGCAGGACAACACCGCCCTAGAGTCGGAAAACACCGCCTTGAAGCAGGGAAGAGCCACCTTGGAGGAGAAAACTACCATCTTGGAGCAGATAAACACGATCCTGGAGCAGGAAAACACTGCCCTGGAGCAGGAAAACACTGCCCTGAAGGAAAGAAGCATCACGTTGAAGAAGAAAAGAACTTACGTGGAGGAAATAAACAACACCTTGGAGCAGGAACAGATAATCTTAGAGAAGAAAGGTAGTATCTTTGAGCGTGTATACAAATACTGCAGCTTGAAGTGGACCAGTTGAAGAAAAGGCTGAGGGACACAGAGAAGCAGAAGAAATGGCAGCCAGTAGTAGTAAGTCTTGTCTAGCCATCATGAAGACAGGCAGTGGGTTTCAGACCAGACAGCCACAGAAGCAGCCACCTGTATTTAGACGTGTGGTCGGAGACTTCTCCATTACACTTTTAAAATGCAATATGCAATACTCTTCTCCAGGGCTTGGTAGCGAGTCCTGTCGGTCTCCTGCACAACCTCCAGGGCTTCATAGTAACTGCATGGAGTTTGCATGTTCTCCCCATGCATGCGTGGGTTCTCTCCGGGTACTCCGGCTTCCTCCCAAAGTCCAAAAGCATGACTGTTAGACACTTGACGATCCTACCCATCCTAACATGACTGTTAGGCACCCTGTCTGACTTCCAGGGCTTCATAGCGAGTCCTGTCGGTCTCCTGCCCGACTTCCAGGGCTTCATAGTAACTGCATGGAGTTTGCATGTTCTCCCCATGCATGCGTGGGTTCTCTCCGGGTACTCCGGCTTCCTCCCAAAGACCAAAAGCATGACTGTAGACACTTGACGATCCTACCCATCCTAACATGACTGTTAGGCACCCTGTCTGACTTCCAGGGCTTCATAGCGAGTCCTGTCGGTCTCCTGCCCGACCTCTGACGCTTCATAGCGAGTCCCGTTGGCCTACGGGCTAACTTCTAGAGCTTCATAGCGAGTCCTGTCGGTCTCCCGGCTGACCTCCAGGGCTTCATAGTAG